>NC_135497.1:365754281-365937610 GCF_052857255.1 Amblyomma americanum
ATTTCTTACGGTTCTCAGATACTTTGACCCGTTACACTTGTGTATTGTGGAAGAGCCGCAGCTGCTCTTAAGATGCTTTGTGTCCTTGCCTTTGTGCAGGGCAGCAGCGGCGTCTTCTCCACAGTACTCAGATGCATGTGGGCAAAGCATCCAAAAATGATGACTAGCTTGGCTGGCATTTTCTCTTGGTCTCTGAATGCATCATATGGTCAGAATTTGGCTAAATTATGGACATGTATACCAGAAAATCGTTTCAAAAAGTTATCCAGAATTTGTATGGTGAATAAAAATAGCACAACACGCATAATTTTTGGTTTTATGATACTGCAGATTACACGAACCAAGAACAGAACAGCAAGGTTCTACTGAATTTCTTTGAAGGGCTGTGACGGTTTTAAAGGGTGTCTAGCAACCTAGAATTGTCAAGAGGAATTTCGTTTACCTGGAAAAATTGGAGAGTTGTGAGGGATATCATCAAGAAAGTGGTCAAGTCTCGGGAAAGGACGGACTGAAATTAACACAGAGGTCTGCTGCGAGTTTTAACGATACTGTGAGTGTCCAGCACGTGGTTCGTTCTTATTGGCATGACATATTTTTGCTTCTAATGAGTATTAGGCATGGCAGCCTGTCTGTTCTAGCTGTCTTTTTCTTGTCTTCAATTAAGTGAGCATTGTATATACTGGTTGGTTCTGTATAGGTTGCCACACTCCTCATTAAATTTGTCTGGTGCATATGAATAGACACAGCTACGTTCAAAAGTATTTTCTGTGGAATAAGCCGTAGTCATAGTAATGTGCAGAATTCATGCACTTTCAGTATACTGATGCGAGGTGCCACGCCACCCCAGTGTGGCATCAAAATCGATCTGTAAATCTTGCTCTCAGGCCTCGTCAATCTTGTAGGCTATTGCAGAAACAAACAGAGGCTAGTTTCTCTGTGGTTCGAGCTGTGATGACGAGGTCGTAAAAAGCTGTTACTTTTTGTGGAAATCTCTTGATGCTTGTCCTGTGCCATTGCTGCTGTCGAAAGGGATGCCAGAGTGTGCCTTCATTGGAAAGGTAGTAAAAGGCAGTGCTTCTCAGTGATGAGCAAACCAACCTTTGTCAGCCCTCTTGTTCAAGGGTTCCTTCTTGAAAGCCTGAAGTATTCTTTTGCAGTACAATGAGCAGTGTATGGAGCCCCTGAAAGCATGCAGAGTTTTCCGTTTAGAAATTTTCCAGAATTTTCTAAAGTAGAGTTGTTTGTTTCTTTTGTGAAGGCACATGTAATGTCAGCACATATGGCCACCACTCTTATGAACCATTAAAAGAAAGCAAAAGCTTGTGAGCATAATTTTAACAAACTTCCAAATCTAAGACTCTGGATCACCCAGGCACTTTTCATCTAGTGAGAAGGAAACAGCTGCTGAAATTTCTGCACAGATTCCTAGTTGAAATGTGCCAGCATCTGTGGGTCCGTTACGGCCAGGGATTCCAGTGTGGTGAAACCCATACACAAGAGTTAAGCGGGCCATGTCCCGTCAAGAATGCTGCATCTGGGGCAGCATTTCACAGCTGGAGGTGTCACAAGGGAGTGTGGAAGAGGTCGTCTTGTTAATGCTCTCACTTTTGTAGTAGCTTAAGCTGCTGTTCATAGATTTTTTTTGTCATTAACGTTTCTCAACAATGCCACATCACGTCATGCGCCTTTTCAGTGTCTGAACTGTGACAAGAGCATCTCCACCGCAGCTGTGGCTTCGTGCTTAAGTGCTCGCCTCGGCTACGGGAGGTCGTGGGTACGATTCCCGCGGCCTCCGGTCCACCAGCCAATTAATCCAATAGGAACAGGCGGTCCCCCGGCTTAGTGCTCGGCTCTCCAGGGGTGCACTGCGTGGGAAGGATAGCCTGCGCCTCAAATTTCCCGTCAAATGCAGGCACAAATACTTCTCCACGTGGTTAAAACACGCAGTCCAAAACTCTCGCCTTGTGCCAGTTACAAAACTTACAACGTTCACTTCTCTAGCCTCAAGAGAGATGTGCCATAGATCTCTCCGCTCACAAACTCCCTTCGAGCAAAGTGCAGCGGTATTTGCTTGCTACCGTTGTGGCTGGCTCACACGCATCGGCAGGTGTGCATGACGGGTTAAAAAAAAAAGATGGGCTTCTACCGCACGAGGTGGATTTAGGGTTGCTTGACGGCGGAACTTATCTCTGATCCGTCAAGGCAACGGTTTGGTCGAAGACCCTTCTCCCAAGCATCTCACCCTAGATGAGCCGATCTCCATGGCGGGGAAATCTTAAAACCGGTGGGTACCCGGCGGCACTGGGAGTCGAACACAGCACCTCCCGAATGTGAGGCGGATGCTCTACCACAAGGCCGCGCTTCGGTGCTATGATCTTCGCCAAAAGGCTGAGAAATGAAAAGCCGAAAGATTGTCGTTCGGCAGCTTACAAAGTCAAGCTGTCACGTTTTTTCCTGAACACAGTTACGGCTCAGACTAATTGTACCATTCTACATGATTTTCCCTCATTCATTGAG
Source organism: Amblyomma americanum (assembly GCF_052857255.1). Lineage (NCBI taxonomy): Eukaryota > Metazoa > Arthropoda > Arachnida > Ixodida > Ixodidae > Amblyomma > Amblyomma americanum. Next base: position 365,756,799 of record NC_135497.1, read on the forward strand.
ATGCTCAGTTAGCTTTAGGATGCGATAAATTATGAAGAGGAATGAAATGTTTCTTTACATCACTGCATTTTGTGGAAACATGTTTGTATTGTAATTTCAAATATGTTTTATAATTTGAACTACTCGAAAATAAAGCATATCGCAGTACTAGCCGGCATTTCGAAAGGCCCTGATATGCACAGCGTGTGTACGAGAGCAGACGATGCAGCGGTCCCTGTGTCACTACTTTTGGAGCCCACATGACCAGGGGAGTGACGTCATAATGCACCCCGACACTCAGAAACCGAAATCGCTCAGTATAAATAATGCGATAATATTTAATGTGCATATTTGAATTGCGGAGCACGTATCACGGACTGGGTGGGAGTATACAATGTTTGAAACTAAGAACACTCCAACCAAACATTTGATGTCTCCGCCCCTTTAAGGTTTTCGGTTTAGCATATGGAGCTTGTGACCTCCTGTACGCCAGCGTCAGAAGCCTTTCAGAAACCCTTTCGTTGTTTGTCTTGGCTATTTTTATTCATTCTTGGTCTCTGCCTTGTACACACTTCTTTTTGTGTGTGGTTTCTCTGGCACATCTTGAACAATGTTCCTTTTATCCTTTTTTTAAGGATCTTTCTAATGTCCATACGCAAAGCCACTACAGCAGTGCGTGGGCTGCTGCTGTAGCCTGTTGGGAGATGTCCTTATCTTTTTTCCCTCATATGCATTCCATTTTTGTGTATTTCTTTGTGGGTTTCTCTTAGTGGTTTATTAGTTGCATTTTATCGTTCTGAGCTTGCATACTTTTTTCTCTTTTCATGGCATCCAACCCTGTGTATGACTGACACTAGTGGAGGGACTGCAGCAGCGACCTTGCATGGCGCGGCATTCTCTGGTCCAAGGCACATATTCCCCTTTCCAGGCTACTGTCTCAAGATTGTGCCCACAATTCTGCACCTTGGCCTACAGGCAGAGTCGCATTAGGCCCACGTCGGCCAGGACTTCCTTGCCAAATAAAGTGTTCCTACCGACACGCCTTCTCAGTAAATGAAGCATGTGAATAAATGAGTAACAACTTCGTTGGCCGTGTAGAAAAACCGTGTTACAAAGCAGTTTTCTTTAAGGCCATACCCAGCCACCACATTGTTTCCTCTCCACATTGTTTCCTCTGAGCAACCTACTCATCTTTGAGGTAAGTGCTTGCCGTGTGTCGCATCACAGTCTGAAGTGTTGCTGCAGAACCGCATATTGCCTTCCTGTTTATGCCATTGCAGCAGAAAATGCTCCACAAAGCTAAAGAAAAAAATAAATTTCGCCAACATACTGCTTTGAGACAACTGCTAAACGGGTGCTGAAGCCCACTGAACATTGTAATTGAGGCCCTTTGAATTGAATGTTCTTTGTAGGTATTTTACAAAGGCAAGATAACAGTCCTAGCAGTGCTACTGGGATTGCTACTCGCTGCAAACGAGGCGGATTCTGTAGCACTGGGCTCTTGCTGGCAGTTTTTGAAATTCACATTACCCGAAACTGCACTGTAAAAGAGCATAAAGAAAACGATGTCTTCCTTGGTAATTCATGCCATGCAACATGACACGGAAACCATCACATCGCCAGTTTATCCATTGCCTTCAGGTTCAAGACATCTGCCAGTTTCTATACGGTAGCTTGAGGCTGTTGCACTGGAAAATTACATTTATCTTGAAGGCACTTTTTGAGCAGGAATTGGGTTTACCCTGGTTTTCGTGATTTATGTTTTGGGTGCACAAACTGGGTAATATCAGGCTTTAACTGCTAACAAGAGGCCCTAAATATTTGCTAAATTTGATTTATAGTCTTACTGTTGTAACCTATCTTTCCTCAAGCAGAACGGTGGCTGAGTGAATTCGCATCACCTGTTAATGTGAGATTATTTTTTCTTTTCTCAGCTGCTGAGGGCCATTATTGCCAGAGGGGTATGTAAGGTGTGTACTGTAGACAGGGAAATCGCTTAATTCAAACCGACGGTATTTACAAACTGGCACTTCGCTCCCGTCAAAATCGCACATTTCAGTGCGACAAAGCTGCCGGTAATATAAGCATACGCAACGGCCGTACAGCTTACCTGTCCTGACCGATGAAGCATGGCAATGCAGCGCGCTGCATGTGGCCATCGTGGAGAACCACTCGTCTACTACCCCTGTCACACGGTGCTTTCGAAGTGCAGTTTCTCTTCCCAGCTGCGCTCCTGTTCCTGCCACGACGTGGGACCAGTTTATGTTACCGTATGCGGGGCCTATCGAGTGGAATCTATGAGGCGCTGCTGACAGTGCTGGTGAGCGGTCGCATAAGAATGAAAAGACCCGCACCAACCCCTGTGGTCAGGCTCTCTTTATTCGGAACTCCGTAAAGAACTATTTTTCTGACCCCTTACCCTTTGTTTCTAATCAGCATAGTTTGAACAAATTTTCGGTCACTTAATAGTTTGAAGTATCGAGGCGTCGAATGCCTGACCATTGGTACGTGGCCATATATATATTTCCACCCATGGCGCACGCACAATTTGTCCTTAAACGTAATGACCGTTGGATATATTGTCTTCATCTTCAAAAGACCTGTTGAAAATCTCAAAAGTTCATTATAGCGACAAATTTATATATGAGACTGCTCAAAGGGAGCACAACAAAACCACCGCCGCACACACGCGCTCACTCTTGGCGCTCTTAATTCAGTTCCAATAGATTGACCGAAAGTTTGAGCTATAAAAGCGAGCACGAAACGACGAGAATTCACTGTGTGAGCGTGTGTCTGAGGAAGGATCGCGCATAAAAGGTTTTACCACTAAATACACTGATCATAGTGCTTGCATAAGGCACAGAGAAACAGTGATATCAATATAAGATGGAATTCCGCATCTGGCGCTTCCAGCCCTCGCAATGAAAAGAGGTAGGATTAATTTTCCCTTTCCAAAACAAACATCTAGTATAACCCGCTGTTACGTTCGCGGTTGCTGCGTTTTTCCCGGTACGTTTTTTTTTTTTTCATATGAGCCAGGTATTCCAGCTGCCACAGAAGCACCTACAACTGAAACTCGATCGCCTATATCTGTTACATAATGCAATTGTTGCATAATTCCATTGTCGTACGTCGCGAAAGTCATCTCACGATGGTAGTTTACACCGTCCCGGAATTCGTTCAATCCGCGCGTAATGGCGACGCCGGCCAGAAAAAGCGATACTATACACGTACTCTATATAGGCACTTGTTCGTCGCTGCGTTCGGCGACGTCTGCAAGCACCCAGGCCAACATACATACAGACCATGTAATTTTTGTGCGTCTGTTGGCACAGTTAAATCGACGCTGCGACGCTAGCGCAAACGATAGCATAAAAACGAAACTATGCCGCGGCAGATGGCACAAACAGCGCTGTACGAAATGCGCTTGCGTGGGTTCGCTCCGACCATTTTGTTTCTGCCATCCGCTTTATTCTTGTCGCCTGCACCTTAAAATACAGAATTTCTAGATTCCAATATAGCGATGATTCTAAGGTATTTTTAATGCGGCCACCGCGATAGCAGCGAAGAAGCGCGCGCGTACCGCATCTTCGCACGCTCCAGGCATGCTCCCTCTTCATTGCTAAATACCTTCCACAAACAGCTGCTCAGGCTAACCGAGACTCATCGCAGTGCGTTTCTGAAGGACGGTATTTGCTTATGTCAGCTTTGTTCCCCTTTCCCTTATATATCGTGTTCATTCTACTTGGTCGCCATTGGATGTGCCATACTGGGCACATACAGTGTGCCCAGTATGTCCCACAAATCCTCTTGAATAACGTTACCGTAGGCTCGCCTGATATCCAGAAATGCTAGCCATAGGGGCCTGTGTTCCTTTTCAGCAATCTCTATATAATGCGTCAATGAAAACAGATTGTCGATAGCTCCAACCTCCTCTGTTTCCGGAACCCATTGTGTAGCTCCCCTAGCACCCTCTCGTTCTCCACCCAAGCCTGCAGTCTGTCCTTTATAATCTGCATCACCACCCTATAAACCACACACCTCACTGTTATGGGACGGTATTTGCTTATGTCAGCTTTGTCCCCCTTTCCCCTATATATGTTCATTATACTTGATCGCCATTCATCCACTATCATTTTGTTCACCACCTCTATTAATGTTTGCTTAGATTTCGGTCCTAGCTTCTTTATTAACACAATCGGAATACCATCTGGTCCTGTCGACGTGCCACTAGCAGCCTTCTTTTGTCGTAACGCGAGCGCATGGTTGCGCTCTCTGGAGGGCCACTGCGTCCGACACGGCCGCGCATCGAAGCGAAGTGGCAGATGACGCGAAGCGCCACGCCCAGGTCAAACTTGCCCTGCGCCACTCGACTACGATGAGTGGCCATGTCGGACGCAGTGTCCCTTCAGAGAATGCAGCCACGCACTCGCGTGTTCAGGGTGGACGACCCTGTACGTATGGGACCGCTGCTCGCTTCGACCGACGGATGCCTCGGGGACTACAGAACCACCGTGCCTGGTCGTATTTCTGACCATTGCCACACGTTGTAAAGAATTCACATTACTAACTTGCCTATACACTGCACAAATCAGGACGAAAGCTCGGAACGGAGGAGCGCACATATGGCCACTCGAACAGCCCATAAATTACGCGAAATGAAGGCGTATTTTCATACTGTCAATTACGACAAGATTTTCCTGAGAAAGCTTCGAAAAGACTTTCTGGAGCGCCTTCGAAGGCACAGGCACTACACAAGTGCGAGTACACAAACCACACAAGCGTCCTTTCACAACGAATGTACCACACCACACGTTCAGAGCATCCAGAGGCCGACCAAACAAGCAAGTGATGCAAAACACCCGCGCCCGCACGACCGCGATCCACAAATCACAAATGACGCCAAGCCAATCTATAACCCACGGGTGAAAATAACGCTTTCGTTATTACGACCAGGCCGGAATAAGGATTTGGCTTGGCTTTCCGTTATTTTCACCTGGTCGAAATAACGCCGACCCGAGAGTGCCTTCAATAGAAGTCCGGCGCGCGCGGCCGAACGGGAGCAACACGCTCGACCGGTTGCCTTGGCAACTGAAATGCAGTAGTTTCTTTCCAGGCCGCCAGCATGATAGTGGCGCCGCGGGCTTGACCTTTTCTGGTCGCCGCAGACGACGCAGTTTCCACTCCTTATAGTCATCCTCCGTGGGTAAGGCTGAGCACATCACCAAGAGTGAGTGCCACTCCGGTTTGAAGTCGGTCGGTTCATGCACTCCCTCAGATGATCTATCAGTTGGGAGAAATCTTGAAGGGACACTGAGGAGAAATTGAAGTTGGCTTGTATCGATAGAATACCAGCTCCTGATCACAAAAACGCCGCTCTTACTGAAATCAAAGCTCTTGTAAGGTAGAAAATAGCAAGAACCAAAATACAGGTATCGCCACCACAGGCCAATCTCGCAAGTACAAGCGTGGTGACGCCATAGGACAAGAGACGCCACCTTGGAGGAATTTTCCATCCTACTTGGTTTTGCGAATCTCTGAGGCCGACAAAGGTAGGTTTCCCAGATCAATATTGAAGTAAGTTTTGTTTTAAAACCAATAGTTCACTTTTATCACACAAGGAAGGCAGGCAAAAGAGAACCCGAATGTTGGAAGCAAAGAAAACGGATGCTTGGCGGCGCCACAGGCGGCCAGGAGAGTTTCGATTTGTTATGGCGCTTCGCGTCTATGAGCTTTGCGTGCCCCGTGGTTTTGTTTTCGACACTCCTCGATTTAGAAGCGCCGAACAGCAGAGGAACTCCAAGTGCCGCTTCAAGTGCTAGTTAATCTTTGAAGGAGCCTGTTAAGGCTTGTCAGACGATCGTCACGGTCGATGAAAAGCTATGATGGCACGATGGTCGGTGATCGTACAAGGCAGCACTTGTGTATTCGCACGCTTGCCCGGCGAAACATTCCCGGCTGTTCCAGTCAACTTCGAACTACTTAACGGAAATCGTTTATTAGGGACGGGAGACAAGGTACAAGACAGTTCAGAAAAATTGCTGATGGCCTAGCTCTGTTAGGCCAGGATATACCTAGCGAAAGCGCAGAGATTTCTGCATCAGAAGAGTGCATTCACTAGATGCGCCTTTATTGACGGCTGTAACTTGAGCCGTCGGAGCGGTAGCGTTTCCGCCTCAAATGCCGAAGGCCCTGGTTCGATTCCGAACCTCGGCACCGGACTTCTTTTCTTTTATTTAGTGAGCGGGCGGGGGGCTTCAGTGGCTCCCATGGATGCCGCCGCTGAATACATTGGTTAGCGGTTAAGTGCAGGCTCTGTTAAGGCAGCGTTTATGCTGCGGCGAGACGCGCGCGCGCACGCCCTGCACGGCGAAGTCACGTCGGTCAAAGCGAGACCCTCTATACTCCAACTGCGCTTGGCCGCCGACGCGTTCGGCGGCTTCGGCGCACTCTGACCGCATTGGCGGGGAGATTGGAGCATGTATCTATTTCGCGCCGAGTGCGCCAGCCGCCGCCGGCCCGGCCAGGCCAGACTGATTTGGCTCCGCGGCGAGGTGCGCGTTATATTCAATAGCTGCGGCAGTTCGGCGGAGCTGTTCTTTTCGAGCTCGGCTATTTTAATCCATTCACAGTACATATCTGAAGGTACATGCAAGTTGGCGAGAGAGCCAGATCCAGTGGACCCGTTGGATCAAGCGGAAGCCGTTGAAGCGTCGTGCGCCGGCTTTGGTTTCAAGCCGCCGACTTTAAACGCGACCGCCCTCGAGCACCCATTTGTTTTTGTGGAAAAAAAAAATAAATAACTTGGCCCATGCAACCGTGGGAGACCTCGACGCTGCCTGCTGCGCCGTGCAACCGCTCCGTTCAAGGAATCACAATCCATTAGCCCCTAAGCCCCGGCCAGCCTCCGATGGGCGCAACGCACCCCTCGCGACTCCCCGCACTAAGGTTATGATACTTAGTTTGCAACGGCTGCTCTCTGAGGAAGGGGGAAACCACCCGCCGGCTTCTAACCTAACCGTGCTCCCTCAAAAGCATCGCGCGCTCTGTGGGGCTGAGGTCGCTGAAATGCAGGCCAGAGTTTTTGCGAGGACTACGTCGTCGCGTTCGGGAACGGGATCCATCGTAACGCTGGCAAGACGCCGGTGCAAACGTAAACGAAGCGACGGTGGCGACCCCCGATAGATGCCTTCAACGTGCGGCGGCGGTAGCTTTCATTTCGGCAGCCGCTAGACCGCACCGCTAGCCACCAGAAATCACGGAGTCTACGTTTACGTCACGTTTCACGTCACTCCGTTCTGTGTCGTCATAAGAGTTCTCGAGTTTGAATCGGAGCGGCGGGAAAAATTTTTTTCAACTTCGAATCCAAATTTCTTTGAAATAAATGCATCTTTCTCTCCCGGACAAGCGTCAACAAAGCCATGAAATACCGAACTAAAAGATATTGCTAACAAAAAAATTCTGATAGGGTTCTCCTCAGTGTCCCTTTAACATCCTGTCTGCACGAACTGTCAAGCTCTCGAGCTGTGCATCAGTGTGGTCTTCGTCACGGAGCCGCTTTCACGCGTGTTAAACTGCCAGTCACTCACGCTGTAGTTCGAAAGCGTGGTCTTCATCATTTTCCATCCGTGTGCGTGGAAGCTTCATCAGACAAGCATGCAGCAAACCGTACGAAATGGCAGGAGATAAGAAGCAGTGAAATTCAGAAGGCCTAGTGCACTACCAATCATTTTAAACTAGAAAGGAGGATATTCCCCCCTCCAGACAAAACCTTAGATAAGGAGCAGGAGACCACCTGGAGGCGACTCCGGATGCGATCCTTCATGGCTCCTTAATAAATTCTATCCCGGTGGTTGCAACTTGGAATGTACACTATGTGGAGAAATGGCCAATTACGATGACATAATGTGGAACAGTAAAGAGGAGCCGCCACCGGAATCTCTAATAAAGGACCGTACTCTCCAGCAAAGCGAGGCCGTGTTGGTCATTTCAGACCTGTGCGTTCAAATCCGGGCCATTGAATGGGCTACTCAGGTCGCTGTCAGCCGTGGGCTAGTAGCCACTTAGCACGGATCATTTCCATTTACATTCTCTGACAAAATAATTGCTGCAATCTATCAGTAGTATCGGAATGTCATCGGGTAATGGTAATTGAGAGACTTACGAACTTTCCTTGTTCTGGGCCTATTCTGTGCTTAGCACCTCGTAATTGTCGTGGCATACATTAGTTTTGTATGCAGACACAACGCGATGACTCATTTTAGCAGCTCATATAGATAACAATGAAGTGTTATAAGTGCAGGGCACATGTATGAACGCATGCAGTGCATGCCAGAAGTAAAGGCAGAGTGATATTTTGAGGCAGAACTCTTAACTGTCTCGGTTTTGTCTCAGGTATTAGCTTAAACACACACACACAAAATATAAGCGTCAAGCCTCTCATCCAATAGCACCTTGAGAGCTTGTCTTATATGTTTATTACTCAGTAATGTCGCCAGAAGTTGCAGACGACAAAAATAACCCGAAAAATAACTAGACGCGAGGAAAGGCTGGGCACATCACCAAGAGGGAGTGCCACTCCGGTTTGAAGTAGGTCGGTTCATACATTTCCCTCAAATGAACAATCAGTCGAGATAAATCTTTACATCCCGCCTGAACGAACTGCCAAGGTCTCAAGCTATGCTTGCGATGTCATCTTCGTCACGCGCCCGTGTTCATGCGTGCTAAACTACCGGTCTCTCTCGCTGTAGTTTGAAAGCATGGTCTTTACCACCTTCCATTCGTGCGCGTGAAGCGTCATCAGACGAGCAAGCAGCAAACCACACGAAATGGAGGGAGATTAGTTGCAATGAAATTCAGAAGACCAAGTGCAATGTCATCAGGTAATTGTAATTAAGCAACCTAGAAACTTTCCTTGCGAATCTATTCTGTACTTAGCACTTATTGTAATTGTCGTGGTAAACGCTACTGCATTGTTTCCTACATATTCTTGGCGTACATTAGTTTTCGTACACAGACACAACAATGCACTGACTAATTTCAGCAGTGCATATAGATAACAGTGAAATGTTATAAGTAGGGGTGTGTGAATATTCGAAATTTTCGAATATTATATTTTTAGTATTCGTATTCGATTCGAAAACCACGTATTCGTGTTGCTTCGAATAATCGATCCGACGCAAATATTCGTATTTAGCCGAATATTTTACTGCGAGCACCGTCATTCGTTTCGGTCCGCAAGTCCTATCGACATCGACATATCAACATGGCGGCGCTCAGAGCCATGCGTAACGTCGGGCCATGACGTAGCCGATTGTGCTGGTGAGCTTCTTTGTGGCTATACCTGCGACGGTGCGTCCGACTCTGATTCGTGCCATGGCGAACCAAGGTTGTGGAAACCGAAAAGGAAAGAGCGCCGTATGAAAATACTTTGTGAAGACATCGCCATCAACGGCGGAGTGCACCACGTGCAGCAAAGTGCTTCGAACGCCTTCAGGTACAACGCCGCTTGTCAACCATTTGAAGCTGCACGCGGCCCAGGTGAAAGAGTATCGAAAGATGGCTGCAGGTGTACCGGAGAAAGATCAGCCGACCATGACCGACTTTGTGCGCCCGACAGAGCCGCCTTCAGAAAGGATGACGCAAGCACTAAACAGCAAGGTCGCTGCCATGGTGGCGCTTGATTTGCGGGTTTACGCTTGATTTGCGGGTTTAAAGGGCTGTTGGCAGCTGCTGTTCCAAACTATCGCCTACCGTCACGCTCTACACTTTCGCGGGTGCTTGTTCCGCGCATGTATGACGATACGCGGAAGAAGGTGAAAATGGAGCTCAGCAACGCTTTTGAAGGCGGAACTGCAGCTGTTGCCTTTACCAGCGACATGTGGACATCGCGAGCGAACGAAAGCTACGTAAGCTTCACTTGCCATCTCCTAGCTCCTAATATTCAAATACAGCGGTTCACGCTTAACATGCGTCATGTGGCTGACAGTCACCGCGCTGAAAACATCACAGCTATGCTGGACGAGATGTGCAGCGAGTGGGGGATACCAGACAACTGCGAAAAATACATTGTGAAAAATAATGGGCGCAACATCCGTGCCGCTGTCAGGAGGCTTCCGTGAACTGAGCAATCGTGTTTCGCCCACACCTTGCAGCAAGCCCTTAACGACGCAAGCTCTCGTACGCTGCCCATTGATCGTCTGTGCAAGAAGGCCAGACACATTGTTGGTCACTATAAGCACAGCTAATCAGCACAAAAAAGGCTAGAATACCAAGAAAAAAAAAACAGGCAAAGATCCTCTTCGTCTGGTGCAAGATGTAGAAACCAGATGGAACAGCTAGTACCTAATGCTGTCTCGTCTCTTGAAACTAAAGGAGGCAGTCACTGTGGACCTTGTCACTTCAGACAACAGCGTTGATGGGCTCAGTTCACAGGAATGGAAAGAGGCTTCTGAATATGTAGAAACGCTCAAGCCATTCTTTGAAGCCACTGTTATCGCCAGTACAGAAACTTATCCATCACTTTCAGCTCAAATACCACTCATTTTTGGAATGCTGCATTATCTTGCAAACTTCACTGGTACTACTGGATTTCATACAGCCCTGGCATGCTCGGTCAGATCAAGGTTCCCCCTGTATGCAGAGGACAAGGAGGCATGCCTGGCCATGTTTTTGGACCCACGCTTCAAATCCACCATAATCAGAGCCGACAAAGAAAAGATATGGCTAAAAGATTTAGTGCTACAAAATCTGTCCCTGTGTGCTCCTGACCCAAAAGCTAAGAAACAGAGGCCAGAACTCTGTGCATAGCAGTCTTCTAATGTCTGGAATGCATTTGACAACTTAGTGAGGAATGCTGTGGAAACTGAAGCAATGTCTGCTGCAGGATGGGAGTTTGCTGCTTACTCAGAGGAGGCACTGTTGAAATGAGACAGTGACCCATGCGACTGGTGGTGGACCGTGGGTTCTTTCAGATACCGTAGTCTGTCAAAGCTGTGCACGAAGTACCTCGCAATATGCGCGCCACTTCAGTGCCAAGTGAGAGGGCATTTTCTGTAGCTGGAGAAAGAGGCTTCTGAATATGTAGAAATGTTTCAATGTAGAAATGAATATGTTTCAGCAAGAACGGAAAGACTTCTGCCTGACCATGTGGCGCAGCTGGTTTTCCTTCACAATAACCTTTAATGTTCATCCCAGCAATGCGCTCCTGTGCTTATGGCAAGATAGCCTTAATCAGTGCTGTGTACTAGTCATTTTCTGCGATATTTCCACTCTTCTAAGAATAATGTTCTAGACTGATTCTTTTTGTGCAGCCGCACACACCTTTTGTGTTCATTTACTCATTGATAGTTGAACTGTGACGTTCTTGAATGCTCAAATGAATGTTTTGTAGTGGTTAAATACATCTGTCCTAGATTATTAGACTCGATGTTCGGAACTAATTCGTATTCGGAAAATTTGATATTTGCACACCCCTAGTTATAAGAGCTGGGAACATGCACACATGCACTGCATGTGAGAAGTAAACGCAGAGTGATATTTTGGGGCTCAACTCTTAACCGTCTCAATTTTGTCTCACATATTAGCTCAACACACACACACACACACACACACACACACACACACACACACACACACACAATACAAGCATGTAGGCTCTAGTCCAATAGTGCCTTGAGGGCTTGTCTTATATCTTTATTACTCATTAATATCGTCCGAAGTTGGACTACAAAAAATAACTAAGTCTTAAAATGACTGTTAGTGAGGGTGAGGGAGGGCCAGCAAATTTTTGGAAGTGAGGAAGGGCCATGGATTCAAAATTGAGGGTGAGGGAGGAAAAGTAAAAATGAGGGCATTTGCCCACCTCTGGTAATAACATTCCTATCATTAATTCCACTGACACCTACAAACAATATCTAAAAAAAATGTTGGCAACATACAATTTCGTGAAAAATGCTGAAATCCACAGCAATTTTTTGCAGAATCACAGGAGAATAGAGGCCTTAGAGAGGTAAAAAAAAAAGGGAGCTTTGCTTGTTTCAAGAGAATGAAGATGTGGGCAAGGTGCATATGTCCAATGCGGAGGTAGCTTAACTTCAATAAAGCATTATTGGCGTTTGACATGATTAAAATACCTCGCATTTCTGCCAGTACCAAATGCATTTGCAAGGGAATCTAACACTTACTGGTCCAGAGGTGCATCCTTTCACTAGAAATAAAAATAATGAGATGAAAGTGCCATGCATTTTCAATGTGCTGCCCCTTTCAACAGGCTGCAATTTTAGCAGCAATGGAAGATTCCCTACAAGGACACCATTCCTACCTGCACCTTTGCATTAAGTTGCAGAAATGGGCTTCATGCCCACTATATTACTAGCTACAAGCCTACACAGAACACCATATATTGCCAGTTTTGTGGAGTATAAAGTGTTCACGTGACAAGGACTAAAAGCTGACATTACAATAAAGTGAACTAGGTATGCACAATGAAACACTCGTTTCCTTTGTGTGTTCCTGTTGAGCATATGGCAGAATTATAGCCATCAGTTTATTGCAGGAAGGCATGTACATAGTAAAGAGCAGTGTAAGCCTTCTGATCGGTTTGCATACATAACACATGCAGGAAATTACCCCCCCCCCCCCCCCCCCTCCCGAAAAAAATGTGGAAGACGGCAACACTCAGAAACATGACTTAAGAAACCCAAGCTCCAATCTCCACAGTATAGAAACCTCTTTTCAGCACCATACTAAGTCTGCAGAAGCAGGCAGATATCTGCAATGAACTATTAAAACATTTAAGCACTGTCAAGAGCCTGTAATAATGTACCGTTAACAAAGATAGTGGCCCATGAGTAGTCATAAGCTGGACGCATCAGCATATGATCTAATAAAAAGGCATGCACACACAACACCTGGGCGGCACCTATACAACGTGAAGCCCATCTGCTGCTGCCCCAGCCCAGGACAATCGCAGATGGTGGAAAGACTCGCAATAACTACGAAAGGAAGAGACTCTGCAATATGTATTGGTAACAAGACCTGGGTGCAGAAACACAACTGGGAGCGGCAGTTGACGTCACTCTCCGGGACACATTCGATGTATAGAAATGATGACGGCTGGATACCAGCCACTAATGATTAAAACTCCAGAGGATGATGCTAACTGAAACACTCTGAAGGAAAAAAGAATAAGTTAGCCAGGTGTGAAGAAAAAAAAAAAGCTGCAGCTAAAACAAGTGAGCTGCAGAACAAGCTTCGCTGCACAACCATATCAAAATGGAGCATGAACTTTTGTACACTGCATCACTAAACTAAGGATACACATCTGAGACCAATCCAAAGCAATTGAATTGTAATAAACTTCTTTGCCCTAAGTTTCACTGAAGCCCTAGTCTGCCATTGGCCAGCAGAAGCAAGGCAATTTAAAGCAGCATCCAGTAACATCTTGCAGCATCAATCAAAATGTTCACAGGTACCGGTCAGCTCTTTCAGTAAACAGTGAGGAAGTACTTTTTTTTTTCAAATCTATTGGCTGCCAGAACGAGCTGCTGCACAAAGCATTGTGGCCTGAGTCTAACAGGCTACAAAGACGATATTTAACGTTAATGACATTAAAAAAAAAGAAAGTGATTGTATAGTCTGTGGGGGCAACAAGTATAATATTAAGTACAACGGAGGTCAAAAATATTCAACCCATGCATACCCTATAAATGGCTTAAGCAACCACTCATTAAAACAGCACAATAAGACTCCAAATTAGTCATATAAAGGCTCCTAACACAGATCCAACCTGTGCAGTTAAAGCTATATTCATTCCAGATTTAAGGGAGCATAAATAATCCCCTAACAAGATTTCTACAACAGATAAAAGCATTCAAATTGTGTAGCTCACAGCACCGCAGCAAACTAACTGCACTGCCTTACACTCAATCTTGCTTTCGTTAAAACAAAGCCTAGATGTGCACATCTTCATCCTTGACTATGCCCGTCGCAGCTGCAAGAGACCAAATAGGTATGAAAACACGAAAATGCCATAGATACACCTAGAGCCACTCGCATGACGAAAAAAAATCTATGATGTGAAGGCAGAAGTTGTTTCACACCCCAATGCAAAAGTTGCGGCGAAAAAAAAAAAAATCCCTTACACCCTAAATAAAATCAGTTAGTGGCAGAATCTAAGAGGAAGAGGACAGATCTTCTTCTGAGCTCTCTTCGAGCGAGTCGAACGAAGAGGCAGTAGAGAGGGACTCAACACTACTGGCAAGCGAGTGGGCCACGTCGGCAAAGTTGTACCGCAGGTCCAGGCACTCGTCTTCGATCTTTCCCAGCAGAATGTCCAGCTTTGACACAACAGTGTCCACATTCTCACGGCTGAACACCATGGGCGGCTTGAACTTGAGCACATTGCCATACTTGCCCTCTGTACTCAGCAACACTCCCTGCTGCTTCAACCTGAAGAAAAGCACAAGAAATGGAGCACTTAGAGTTAAGGGGAGATGCGGGTATTTTTTTTAATTCTTTGTCTAATCTGAATGAAACTTCAGTCTTGATAAGTTTTACATGCCGATTTCAAATCTGCAATTAGATTTTTGCCAGCTGTAGCAGTTCAAGAAATGTTAAGGTTTAAAAAAACATTAATGGGCATTTCTTATGGGGCTTTATGGAAATTTCGTCTCAAATACAAAAAGCAAGTATGTGGCCCCAATTCCAAAGACATCCCCTAGGGTGTGATGCTATTTTTTATTCATTTGAAAGCAATTTATAGGCAAGAAACTGGACCAACATTTACTGCGAATAATTTTGTTCAAGTTTTCTCTCATCACTATCCTAATTTGTAATTAGCAAAACAATGCTAGAGCGATAAAAATAGCATCACCCCCTAGATCTTTCAGTATGATTACAGTGATACCATATTTGTTATTGTCGCTTAGTGAAAACATCGAAAAAATCCCCGTAAGGCTGAGTGCGGTGTCCAAAAACATCAACCTGAGAAAAACACATTTGAAGTTATAGACAACTGTAACTTTTGCTAGAATGCAGGCACAGCAATGTGAATAGCATCATTGTGTAGTTCTGCCCTTCAAGAGAAAGGTCATACTAAATATGAGAGTGCAGCTTCTAAAAAAATTAGCAAAAGCTTGCCATAAAGCCATGTACCTGCCGCTAGGATCAGCAAGAAAAACTGAATTTAGCACTTGACATGCCTGTTTCAGTGCCTTTCAAGCTAAAGAAATTCTCAAATTGTGTAATAAAGCAGTCCTGCCATAGACAAACTTAAACAAGGTTTAGGTTGAAACATGGCAGCATGTTATTTAAATGGCTGGTCACTGTCCCATAGTGAAACTGCTCTAAAGCAGACGAGGGCTGTACACAGGGTCCCTAGCTAGATTGTGTCGCTTAGCTAGCCTGGCCTTGGCAGCACTATTGTCGAGGTGCTCCCTTTGACATTTCTGCAGCCTGCTTCAGCCCTCGAGGCTGCGGCACACCAAGCAACTTCCAGCACTGTAGCCGAGCTTCTCGGCAATTTGTGTGCTCCGTTTCACGACACCTTGGTTGAAGCGGCTGATAGCCTCAGCCACTCCTCTTTCACTGCTGCGCAGCGAGGCATGCCGATTCTTCGGGACATGCTCCCAAATCATGGCATGCAGGCTTTCATTTGAGTTCTGTGTGCATCGCTGCAACAGGGCAGCATCACTCAGCCTCCTGAACACAGGCTCCAATGCCTCGCAAACGAAGCTAGGCAGGCTGTTTTTGTGTGGCGGCGGCTCCTCGTTCATACCCACAGCCCTGTTATATTTACACCACGACTCCGGGCCTTCAGAGCAGTAGTCATGTCTTGGTGCCTCATCTCTTGACTACACGTGCTACAGTGCGGCCAGGACAGCTTTTTGCATGCCTGGCCCATCGTTTCTGTGGCTCCGTAAGGCATAGCCATAATAACTTGTGATCTTTTCTTGTGTGAGCCTTCCTTTGCCACCAAGTGGCTCACCTTGGGCTTTTTTCCTGTCGACAAGGGTGCACAAGGCAGCTCCCATGCGTTTGTGCACGTGGTTTATTCAAGCCTTTTTTTACACTTTTATGAAGCTATATACTGAATCTTCAGTCAGAGCATGGTACGTCCGTCTATCCTCATCAGACAGCATTGTGTACTGCAGCTTGTCTTTTTCGAGCGACTGCTGAAACAAGCGTAGGGCTGCTTCGACTTCTTGCAGTCGACGTTTTTCTGGCACAGTAGAGCATGCTGGACCAGCCAGGCTGCATGTTGCTCATTTTCTTAGGCCCTTTTGTGCAGCAGAGGCAAAAGTTCGAAAACACAACGTGGTTTATAACAAGACTACGCACCCCACACAGATGTAGGAGCTGTGTCCACGAGTTAGCCAGGTGCCGTCGTAGATTACGTCTGTGTTTCCTGGCGCGTTAGCGAACTCTGCATGTAACTCCTTCACGCAAGCAACGCTAGCGGCCTCACATTCTGGAGTGGTCGCTGTGCAAGTTTCCGCCATCATCTTGATATGGTCCTGATAGGTCTTCTGGTGCAAGCCACGGCGAGATATATTCATCGTGGTGAAGAAGTCCAACAGGGCTGTTGCTCCCCTGCCAATGCTGTGAATGCTTTTTATTGCACGCACGTTCACCTTGAAAGCCGTTATCTTTGCATCAGTAGCACCGGCCAACCTCTGAGATGAGAAAAACTCCTCGCGCAAGTCGCAGGAGCTACAGGAGAGCACGAGCTTAGCACATAGCCCATATTCGCTGCCCGACTTTGATAAAGGCGCGCTTTTCGTGCCGCACTCAGGGCAAAGCATAAGCGCAATGAAAGTGTTAGCCACGGCTAAGTCCACGATGATAAACTCTGTGCAGTCTTCCCTGCCGCTGTCGCTCGCCAGTTCAACGTCCAGAAGCTTGAACTTTCATTCTGTTGTGCTTTGCGATGCCAGACTCTCATTCACGTCCGCAGCATTTCTCGCTCACTCAGCAGACATATCAGCAGAATAGAACACTGTGTCGATGCGGTCTTAGATGCCTCCAGAAGGGCCCGCTGACGGTTCGATGACGCCAGATGTACTGCAGCTAGGCTGGCTAGCCAGAGAACAGGCCACTTCGGACGCAACAGGAGATCTTGGTAACGTGCTGTCATCCTTCGGTCGTGCGTTCCATGGATGGTTTCGTTTCTTTCCGCATGCGTGACACGTCTTCTTTACGCGAGCGTCTCCAGACATACTGGCACAAAACAAACACAATGCGCCGAGAAAAATGTTCGGACGAGAACTTATCGCAAAAGCAAGGTGCGCGAAGCGGCAGCCACGGCGGCAAACGCAGAACAAAAGAAAAATATGACAAGCCAGTCATGCCAGCCAATGGGGAGGCGAGGAACGGAATGCTTGAAATGCGCGCACCCCGCGAGCCAATCAGTGGTCCGGAAACGGCCTTCGGAAAACCGGCGAAGGTAGCCGGTCTCCTTGAGCAACACCATTTTGAGAGGCTGCGAAATGTCCACAAAGAAAGCAGCTTCAAACCGAGCCCAAGATGGCAGCAATCGGCTGGCTGCTTTGACCGTGGCGCGCACGGGAAGTTTGAACATAATTTCCCGATCGAATTCAAAGTTAATAATTTGACGGCAGGTGCTTGAAGGTACAAACATTCTGAAAATGAGTTTCTCAAAATAAAATTTTTGGCCATTTCTGACCATTCCAAGACCCACGTCCCCCATTAAATGGTGGGCGTGAAAATGCACTCGCGCAATTCAGAATGGCATGTCAGAAACGTGTACTTACGAACAACAGAAAAGTGTTGAAACAATTAGATGCCAATATTTACAAGACAACAATTCCTAGCAAATCATACCGTATTTACGAGATCGTAAGTCGACCTATTTTTCAAAATTTGAAAATCCGAAGTGGGGGGGAGGTCGAATTAAAATCGAAACCAAAGCATCGCACCATAAATAAGGGCAAGACAAATGAGACATCAGGCATGCTACAGCATGGTTGCATTTTTGCTGCGCAGCTCAGTCTCATCCTTCTTGGTGCTGGCTGTGAATGGTTTTTATTGCGTGCACGTTCACCTCAAAAGCAGTTATCTTCGCATCAGTAGCGCTGGCCACACTCTGAAACACGCCAGTCATGCTATGTCTAGAGTCACTGGATAATTTTAGAGTACCGTGAAGGTCCCACCTTGTGCTGGCAACAAGGATCGGCACGCCCGTGAAGCTTCTAAACAGCTCGAAGTGTGCGTCCAGCGCGGCTACATGTGAGCCGAAAGTAGACAAAAATTTGAATGCAGCAAAGACATTTGCATAAGCTAGTGCCTTAAGGAGTTGAACTTCTCAAAAAACAGTAGAAGTTGCTAAACGTACGAGGTAAGCTTGTATGGAACGTTGAGCGGCAGTTTTCGTGAGGACATTACCAGCACTGCCAATGAGCTCTATCAATGAACCCTGCACCCTGCTATTAGTACGTTATTTTGGTGGTGGTGGTTCTTTCTTTCCTCAATTACCATAACAACATGCATATCAAGCTGCTGACGAACTCGCCACACATGCCCGAGCACGCGCGCACGCACACATGCACGCGCACATGCACGCGCACATGCACGCGCACATGCACGCGCACATGCACGCGCACATGCACGCGCACATGCACGAGAATGTGCACGAGAATGTGCACGAGAATGTGCACGAGAATGTGCACGAGAATGTGCACGAGAGTTTATCACCTGCCATGAGCATATCTGCTTTCCTGTGAACCATCACATTCAACTGGGTTACAAGAAGCCAATATTTTTATTTTTGCTCCGTGACCTTTTTTGCTTTGGAGTGAATTAATTCTCTTTTACATGAGCATCGATGCAAAACTGCTTTGCTGTACCGAGGATAATAAAGCACCGAGGATAATAAAGCATCCACTGTTCCCTCATCCAGCATTTTAACTGGCTTGATCCTTATCAATATTTTCATGGTGGTGCACGTCTGAAAAAGCGTGAAAAGGCTCAGAAAAGACCTTCCGAGAATAATTCTCCTCCGTGCAAGACAGGCGACACAAGCATGCTCCAGTGCCTGGCTGAACAGTGTCCGAGGTTTCGAGCTTGATTGGTGGATTAAATGTGAACTAGAAAACGAAAGCTGAAAGGTGTATTGTGAAGGTCCCGCATGGCAGTTCCAGTAACGGGCAGTCATAATTAGCCTGGTTGTGAAATACACACTCAAGATTTATTTCTAGACTTCCCAGCAGAAAATCCTGCAACTTGGGCGCTTAATGAAGAAACACTCAAGAAGAACAGTATAAATGTAGCCAAACCCAGAAGAAATGACGGCACTTTATTCTTGCATTGTACAGAAGCCGGAGACAATATTTAAACACATTCGTTCCTTAACATACCAGAGCTCCCAGTTACAATTAGGCATCGTGTGAAAAATGTTAGCCGGCAACAGCGCGCTCCGTTTGCTTTTGTCCGCACGCATAGCTGTTCTATTACAGCCTAATTTCATGCACTGTATGCTATGCGCAAGACTTCTGCCATGAACCTGTCGAACTTACTTCACACAAGAGTGTTTCTTGTGGGCACGAACTTTTTCCGGTTGGCACGAACTTTTCCCGAACTTTTCTGGTTGTTTTTGCCCCGTGGAACCCGTGGAATGGAGTAAAAAGCCTTCCCCGACTCTGTCCGGCTGCTGCGCCCGAAAGTGCAACAGCCTGGCGTGTTGTCCCGAAATGCTTTTTTCTTTCAAATCAGAGAGACTAGTGCGAAACGCAAAAATCCACAAACTGCCATTGCCGTGACAGGCGTCCACGCTGAGTCTGTTTGGAAGCTTGTGAGTGACAGCGGGCAGCGGCAGCGGCAAACCACGTGACCTACGTTGACCAATCGCTGGCGCGGCGGCGCGGGGAAAAGGTTCGCGGTACTCTAGAATTATCCAGTAACTCTAGCTATGTCAATGCACAGCACCGGCATCATCCCCACCCCGCACGAGGCAGCCGATGGTGGCTGTCAATTAGCAGCAAACCGGCACCAGCCCCACACGTGGCCATGATAATGGGCGTGGTCAAAGCTTTTTTTTTTTGTTTAATTTCAACCACACACTGGGCACTCAAGAGAGCGTCAATAGTTGATGGAAGAGCTGCTGTTCCAATCGTGGCGGCACCCACACTCGGAACCACAGCGGCGCCGGGGAGTGTCGGTAGCTCACGCGTAGTTTCTGTTTGGCTCTGACCCATTTGACTACTGCCGGCCACGTTTCACAAGTATTTAATATAGTGCTTAGTCATTTGTGCTCCGGGTCTGGTAAGCGACCGGCGCTCGTTCATGGCTACATTCAAGGTGGCTGTCATTCTTTACACCGAAGGAACGAACTGCACGCCGGGCCGCAAGTTCGACGTTCACAAACGGGAATACCGGTGTGGCAGCTGCAGCGAGGCAAAATTTTCAGCTGTTCCACGCGATTTCGTGATGCGGCTCTTTGTGAAGTGCGAGATTTCAGTGCACGACGATGTTGGAATGACGAGCTGTGGGACCACAGCAGAAATCACGATGGCAGCACTAGTAAGGATGATGGCGCAAGTGTGGACGAGTAGTCCAGTGAAAAAACATAGTTTTGGAATGTACCCACAGGTGCTCCCACGTGCGGCAGCCGATAGCGGCTGGTGATAAGCAGGGGCCACAGGATAGTGCTATTGTGTTCTATTATTAAGTTAAGCAAGCCTGATGCAAAAGTACCCAACTGTGCATTGCCCATTTCAGGGAATTAGTTCGAGACAATGCAGCACTGCCAACCTATGGCTGTAGAAATGGCACACAAGTGCAAGATCCATTCTTAGGCACAGGATATTCAACACTTCAAAAATAAAGAACTATTCCAAAACTACAAATCTCCCCCGGCTACATACGTGCAGCTACGTTTTTTTGTAACCCGCATCTTATTCACCTTCCACGCTCGGAAATGAAAGCCACTAGGGTCAGGATGCTTATGAATGTCTGCAGTAATAGTAGGCGATGGCCATGCAGCACGAGCACTTGCAGCGCTGTTTCTGAGGCTTTGTCTCACAGCACAGAGCCTCAATCCCTCGAGCGATGATGCCCTAATGTGCTTCACGACAATACTGTCCTTTTGTAGCAAACGAGTGTTGATTATAAGTGGGCTCTGTTGTAACGCAAGCCGCCTGGGCTCAAGTGGCACTCCCGATGCCCCAATCACTCTGCAACACTGCAACATTCCCTCCCCGACCCCCCCCCCCCCCCCCAACCCCCCTCATTTTCCGAGCAATGTAAAAATCCAAGAAAAGAGGGACAACTAATTAGAAGAGACTGATGCTCACCTGAGAGAAAGCAGACTGGCCTGCTCTCCAGCAGGTTCCCTGGTCTGCCTGTCGAGGACTAGTTCCACACCCACAAAGAGGCCATGACCCCTGCAGTGCAACATGGAGTGTTCAAGCTCTAGCAGAGCTGTAGCAGAGCTACAGCTACGCAAGCAGCCAAAGATGACCACAGCAGCGAGAACATTGCCCGAAGAACTATTTAAAGAACAGTGGTGACTTAAGTTGCAGTCATGAGAGAGTATTGAAAAAGGTGCAGCAACAGAAATGCAGGATTATTAGGCTGCACTAATAATTGTAATGGAGTACAAGCAATGGCACTATGAACGAGGCACTGAGATTCACAACAACTGTTGTTTTATGACAGAACATGAGACCTTTGGCATTTGCCCAAACTGACTGTCAAGCCAAAATGGCATTCGATGACTGAGAGAGAGTTTGCTGGTACCATTCCACTGCCCCAAGAATCAAGCTAGCATGACTATTCATTCCCTTTATAGGGCCTGCCAAATAATTCCAAACGAGATGAAGATTTTATAGCACTAGTATTGACAAAGCGTACAATGTTTGCAAAAAAGCACTAATGACCCAGGAGATAAAAGCTGCACGTACAAGCATACAACTAAAATTGGCAAGAGCTTGAGTATGTCAGGGGTTCTCAATCTTAACATTAACAGCCTTGGGGAACCCCAAAAGCTTTCAAAAGGTGCTGAGGAACCACACCTATCTTGCTTGGCTTCCATCCGTTCCTACTTGACATGCTTACAAAAAGCTACATGCAGAAGGACGACCCTTAAAAGAAAAAAATTCGATTAGCAGCGGCTAAATGCAGAGTTAAACAGCCTGCTGCAATCAGTTACAGAATGGCCGCTCAAAAATAATGTGGGTAAAAGAAAGGTGGTGAGAGAGACATGCAGAGATTGAAGTGCTTGGGAAATCTGAAAAGCACTCCAAGGAATACTCGGAATCTAGATTAAGAACCTCTGGTCTACGGATTGGTTCCTTGTGTGCAGTCATCTGGATACGCAATGGAAGCAGGACAGCACGATAAATCACGAGCTACACAAGGAGACTCACCGGACATCACCAATTAGGGGATGCCTCTGCTGCAGCTCTCTCAGACAGTACATGAGGTAGGCACCTACTTCCTTGGCATGCTGCTGCAGCTTCTCATTTTCAATCACGTCCAACACTGCGGAGGCCACTGCCACAGATACGGGATTTCCGCCGTACTGCAAGGAGAGTGGCGGAAGAGGAATGACATGACAGAAGAGAAGACTGTGCCATGTGTGCTTGTGCATGTGAAGTGTCAGTCCAGTTGGCTTAACTCCTGTATTACTGAGGGGTGACGTAATAAATTTAATAATAATAAACATAATAAAGGGGTGACATAATAAGTGCAAGCACTTAGCGACAATACGTCAAAAAACAGACAGGAAATTCGATAGCCATAGGTGGACAACATGTAACACAGTGGCAAAAGTAAGGTCAAAAACGATATTCCAGTCTTTACGTCACTGCAGCTCCAAATGATCAACAGCGCTACAAGAAGCGAACATGCTGTACAATTTTCACATGACATACGTTCACTTCAAGGAAACACACAAACAGTGAACAGTTTGGAATAACTGAAAATATCTGCTCTCACCACTATTCAAATTATCTGCAAGCTGCCAAACACATTCACAGTAATAAAAAACAAGAAGGCTTCACTTCTACTCCTTACCGTAAAAACCCACGTATAATATGGACCTTCATATAATATGAGGTGTACTATATTGGAGATAGAAGACAACGGAAAAAGAAAAAGTTTTCATCCGTGTATAATGTAAGTAAGGAAAGGCAGTCAGCCCAAAGATGTTCCGGAAGTCACGGAAGCCGAACGCCCTCCAATTATTTGTGCATGCTGGCACCCCGGATACGAGTGTAACGCGAGCAGCAGGTGCAGAGGTGCCGCGCTTGCACCCACACGCGTCCTGCACCACGAGCATGCGCAGACAGACTGCGGCATACACGTTGGCGTGCACACTTCGGAACTGATCGTCATCACCGGGTGTGCTGTCTTTCGAGAGGCTTTGTCAGAGATATCTTTCTATAGAAACGAGTCTTTGGTACCGTCAACACGTTCGATATCCCACATTTCTTGAAATAACAACCATCGACCTCCTGGGGAATGCTGGCCAAAGCATCCACAATCCAAATGCACAGCATGGCCGCAGAGGCCAGTGTCCGGCAGCAGTAACTGCAGGCTCTCACTACCTCATCCAGAACGTGTAGCAGTGCGGTGCTGATACTTTCGGAAGCCAAGATTACCCTGCTTTTAAACGCAGCTGAGTGTTGCTTTTGCAGTCTTGATACCATGCTGGTACAATCATTCTCGGCATTGCAAGGTCAGGTTAGCGTAGTGAAATGGTGTCAAAATCGAAACTATCGACCTACGCCACCACTAGATAGTGCCTGCTCTCACTGGAAACGTGATGGTGATGAAGCTTGACAGCAACGAAACCGGAAATGCGGACTGGCCAAAAATTGTTTGGAAACGCATATAATACAAGGTGGAAATCAGCCATGCTAAAACTTGGAAAAACCTTGCATTATGGTAAATCATGCCAAAAATGCTTTGCAGTGTATTTTCAGTTGGTGACTGCAGTTGCAGACTCCCAGTACTTTCAGACATTACTCGGAATGCTTTGCCAATGCATAACTTCAATACCACAACACCAAAACTTAAGACACATTACAACCTCTGCTTTTCAGATTCCATTCGGACTCGCTACATTACTGTTGCTAATAGCTATGCCGCCATTTAATTGTACAATGGAACTGCGTAGAGCAGAATTCCAACTGAAGGTAGCCCCTTTAACCATATACAGTTGAACCCCTCAATAACGAAAGCCCTCAAGAATGAAATTCTGACGGCAATGAAAAATTCTGGCGCCCCCGGCGAACTTTCGTCGAGTTCAATGCATATGCTTCCTCTCAACAGCAGAGAGTATTTAAAAAGCAGTCCCGCACGAACGAAAGTTTGAGGTAGTGATCTGCAACATTTTTGCGCCACATCAGCCAGTTGGGAACAAAGTGGCAAAACTGCAGCAGCACACTCATCCAACAAGTCGGGCCCGTTCATTTCTGCCAACAAGCGGTTAAATCGGTTTGGTAATGATGCCAGCAAGGAGATTTATTTTTGTTCACTGAAAGCTTGAGTTGAGTTTAATGGCACATAAGCGGCTAAGGCTATCGTGCACCAAGCTCAAGGTATAAGAAATTGTTTTCTGTAGATTTTTACAAAGGTATAAAAAATATGGCGGTGTAGAATGCCTAAAAGGTTATACCCTTCTGCCCAGTATTGAGAGCAAAACAAGATATTAAAGGTTTCAAAGGAGGCTGGGTACCCTCATCAGCCGTCCTTGGCTGGGCAAGGACTGGAGGCCCCCAACCAATCAAAATAAACCTCAGCCCTTTTCTCTGAAATGCGAAAGTGGCTGAGGTGCATCAGGCAAAGTACTGGGTCATGTTTTACATATTTTTAAGAACACCAGCTTCTGTTAAAAATCTAAAAACGCAGGACATGTGCACAATTGCATTTTCACCTAAGAGCAGTGATGGATGAAAAGGGATGCGTTGGTTATAAAACGGAGAGAAGCACTTTTTCCGTAGCTTTTTCCAGTTTCGAACATGAAATTAAAATGTGACTGACTGCAAGTTCATCTCCACATGCACAAACTGGTTTGTCTTCTTATGTTAGCAGGAAGTTGTGAGTAATGCGTGTGGCCTATCCGGAGGCGGCAGATAATGACTTCGCTGGAACGTTTCCGATGCACACATGACTTCCATTCACCGAGCACTGGTTTTATTAAGTGTAGCTTGTTATTTACTTCCCTGTCCCAAGTTCACTGAAAGCGGATTTTTGCTAGCCCATCTACACACGCACGTGACGTTTCACGACACCGCCAGCCAGCTACAGAAGCATCAAGGCAGAGCAACGAACCCTTCTTTTCCTTTTCACTACCACGTAGACCACACTATCTTGCCATCCGCCTCGTGCACGCCGAATTCGCCCATGACTTGCTTGTGTCCAGCATTTTTTTTTTGGCCTGTCTGAAATATGCCGCCTTGTGTCAAGTTTTTGACGCTGCAGAAAAAGTCTGCAATCATCGCCGAAGTTGCAAAAGGTAGAAGTCTGACAATGAAGAGGAATTCAGTATCCCATGCTGCTCAATTTCTACAATTCTGAAATCCAAGAACAGCATCATGGAGGCAGTTCAGAACAGTGCGCGTGCACAGAACAAGACTGTGGCGACGCCAGTCTACGAAGACGTCGACAAAGCCGTATTCCAGTGGTTCCTCAACAAGACAGCACACAAGATGCCTTTGTCTGGAAGCCTTCTGCAGCAGGAGGCGACTGACTTCATGCGCATTCTAGGGCACCAGAAGCCGGATGGCTAAAGCAATTTAAAGCACAGCACTGCACTGTCGCCAAGGGGCGTAGACAATGAAGCAGCATCGTCCTGGATGCAGGAAAGTTAAGTATAATGGACGAATAAGAGCCCTTCGATGCGAATGAAACTAGCTTTTTCTACGAAATGTTGCAATCGAAAACGCTCGACCTGAAGGGACAAAAATGCCATGGCGGCAAGCTGAGCAAAAAGAGGGTGACCATTCTTTTGCGCTCAAACATGGACAGATCCAACAAGCGTCCACTCCTCGTGATCAGTCGAAGCAAGACGCCACGGTGCTTTAAGGGGGGACGTGGCATTCGGGATGAACTTTCCTATTTCTTCATGGATTCTGATAAAACTTGGCAGGGTTACTGGCAATGTTTCT
This sequence comes from Amblyomma americanum, assembly GCF_052857255.1. Taxonomy (NCBI): domain Eukaryota; kingdom Metazoa; phylum Arthropoda; class Arachnida; order Ixodida; family Ixodidae; genus Amblyomma; species Amblyomma americanum. The sequence goes on from NC_135497.1 coordinate 365,782,910, forward strand.
GTGATATCACCATAAAAATTTCAAACTGATATCTCAACAACTTTTTTATTTAAAAAATTTTCCTCCTTTTCATCTTGTACCAGGCTTGAGCGACTTACAAAATAAGATAGAAGACTTCTTCAAAGTGTGTTGCATTCCAAAATGAATGGATGAGGCCGTGACATTCTTAGATTTTTTTATTTACAATGTAAAAGTTTTTAGTTTTAATATTTTATGAGCAGACATTACAATGGGCACCTAAACAGTGAACAACTAGTCGAATCAGTAAGTCAGCAAACGGGATGCCGGAAAACCAAGAATGTCACGACCTGAAACATTTCTCAAGGAATGCAGCGAAAAAAACCGTATCAAAATAGCCCCAGCGGTCGCGAAGAAATCAGCGGAACAATCAGAGCAAATGACAAAAAAAAAAAAACAGTTTTGAGAAAATGGCTTCCGAAGTTGCACCTTGTATTTCACTCATCAAAAGGCACCGGGGTTGTAGTCTTTTGTGTCCTTTTTAACACGGTGCTTCTTGGATGCCTTGCCTCGAGATTGAAGTGCTTTCGCTGCCTTTCTTTTCAGCAAGGCGTCCTTTTCCACTGCTCTGCGAAGAGCATGTTGGCCAGTTTGCAGCCCAAGTGTCGAACAGTACTCTGTGTAAGCACGGCGGGTCCCTGCATTGAACTTGCAAACCGCTTCGTTGAGAGCTGTCTCTGTTGCAGTCAAAGATGCGTTTTTATCTTTTGGCAGCAGCGACCAAATTACTGAATGAAGGCTTTCAGCCGCATTCTGGGTTTGTTTCCCCAGACAACGGCTGAGGAGCTGGACATCCGATAGCCGCCGGTAAAGGTGTATCCAGACGACGGACCACGGACTAGCTTTGGCCCGTGGACTAGCGGTCACGTGGGGTTCCGCTTCCGGTCTGAGAGGTCCGCGCATGGTCCGCGGGCCGGATCACACGAGAAATGCGAGAGCATTTTTTCTGGCGGCGGACCACGGACTTTTCAGCCTACTCGCACACATAGAGTCTGGCTACGAGCCATAAGCGTATGCACTATCGTGTAGTCTAAACGCAGGTATTTTTCGGGGCGTTACAGCACTTCTCACATTTCCCACTTTTAGTTCAGCGTATGCAAACACGGACGGAAGGATACGCTCAGCCTTGTGGCGCCATCTAGTTGTTAGGCCGGGTAACTATTTCTGTCAACAAACGTATGCTCCGATTAAGCCTCGAAGGGGCACAATCGTCACTCTAAATAAAAATAAAGCAAATATTTCACTCATACGTCTTCTTCTAGGCGAGGTGAGACCAAGCGAGAAATGGGTGCGCTTTTATTGCCAGTGAACACAACAAAAAAGGCAGTAACAACGATGAATCCAGTCCGAAACGAGCGGTCCTGCTTGGAAGCGCGTCGCCATGTTTGTCGCCGCGGGAATGCAACTTTCTCCTCACCGTGGCAGAAATCTGTCCCGTACCGATCGAGTTTTCCGCTGGGTATTTAGGCGGATCTCTGCCGCGGATTCCGCTTGTTCTCGCCGCCGAATGTAGAAGCGTGAGATGAGCGTTGATGCAGGCTGATCACAGAGGCTTGGCCCGCCTTGTCGTCTGCTCTTTTGGTCCGTCGTGTGGACGCTGTTGCCGGCCAGACCCGGCCGGCCTACGCGCGGTCGACCCCACGTGACCGGTCCACGGGCCACGGAGTGGCCCGCCGTCTGGATACACCTTAAACAGGCAACAATGCATCTGTGACATGCCTTGCAAGCTGGTACTTGTGGGAGGGCAGAGGTTTGCCCTCTACTTCTGCAGCCTGGTGTTGGCACCAACTCTGTGGTCCTTGGGGGCAAAGCTCGTGACGTGGGCGTTCATCGGTAGATGTTACGTGATAAAAAGTTGCCATCACAGCTTTCTGCATGTCCTCAACGTTGTCGTGATCGTGCAGGGCCTTGCCATAATAATTTGTTAACTTCTTAATTAAAGCCTGAGTGAGGCCACCTTTCCCACCAATAGGCCGACCCTTTTCGCCTGGTGCTCGTGGACGGCGTGGCGTCATCACGTGAAGTGCCAAGAGAACCCGCGACACGCGCGGTGCCTTCATCGCTTGATGCTTCCGGCGATGCAGAGCGCGAAGTAGAAAATTCAGAAGAGTCCCCCGTGCTCGCACACGATGTTTCGTCCGTGTGTGAAGTGCTCGGCAGCAGCTCTGGAGCGGCGCCACCAACAGTCGCAGCCGCGCACGAAGTACTCGCCTGCGAGCCCGTAACTTCGTCAGTGCGCTGCACATCAGAAGTAATTGAAGCAGACGACTTCTTCACCATCGGCGATTTTCGCTTACGGGTGCCATAGGCACACGCCGTCTTGTACTTCAGAGGTTGCCGACCCATGACCGCCAGTGAAAGCCGCTTCCGAAACTATGCACCGCGCGTACTGGCGAACATGGCGGCCGCGTAATCCGTATTCGAAACTAAGCTCTGCGCAAGAGACAGTCACGGCAAGCCGAGGTTCTCTGCTCAAATGACTAAACCCCATCGTACACGACGAGCAGCGGAGCCGCAGAGTCTAGAGGCACGCGTAGCAGACGACGCACCCGCCAAGGAGACCAATTGCGCAGCGCGCTGCTGTCGCGTGACGTGCGGAGCCAATCGGAAATCACCGCGCGACCGTGAAACTTTTGCGTTGAAAGGCGCGCTCACATTAGCGGGAAAACGCGCAACGCAGAACGTTTTCCGCGCGCCGCTTCCCGCACAAGCCGGTTTTTCTCCCACGGACAGCCTGCTGTGCCATCCCGCAGAGCGATGGGTCCGGTACCTATTTTTCCCGTGCCGCTGACGAGAACAGCCAATGGGCGCCGACCGTGAACCGTGACGTCGGTCCCAGTTCAGTGACCCCGTCGGCGGAGGCGGAGGCTGCGCGCGCCCAGCCGGCCGGCCGGGCACTCGGCGGCTGCTTTGCCAGCATGGACATGCGACTTGAGATGGTGCAAAAGCGACGGTGCAGAAGCAGCGAACAAACAAGTACAAGTGTTTAATAGGGTGGAACTTTGGGCTTGTTGGTGCATCACTTTTGAAAAAGACATAGCGCATGAAGACAGGGCGCCCGCCTCGGCTGCGGGAGGTGGATGGTTCGAAACCCACCGCCAGGCACCCACCGGTAAAAATGGGTACAAGCGTCCCCCGGCCTGGCGCCCGGCTTTCTTTAGGGGAGTTTGCTTGGGAGAAGCTCCGTAAACCCCGCTGCGCCCCTCGCGGGCGAAGCCCCAGTCGCGGACAACCTCGCAGCCTGCTAAAGGTGGTGCCCCTTCCGCCAACGTGGCTCGAATCTCGATCACCTGCAGCAGCCTCTGCACTGTCCTGTCTTCATGCGCTGTCTTTTTCAAAAGTATGAGTACGTTTACCATAGCCAACAGCTCATCGTTCGAACCAGCCATCCTCGTGACAAAAAGGGCGACGGGAGGAGAGCTAGCAGACGATCAAGACGACGACGCGAGAAAAGGGCGCGCTTTCCAGTCTTCTCTGGTGTCACGTGACTATCCCCTTCTCTTTCTGCTCGTTCGGGTCCTCCCTCAGTGCCTCCTCTCTCCACATTCCAAGACAACCGCAGCGAGAAAACGCGCGCAGTGCGAGCGTCATTCCGAGGAGCTGCGAGGCAGCGTCGACGTTGACGCTGTGCCGCAGCGGGAAGCTTCGCGCTAGTGTGAGCGCGCCTTTATGCATTTGTTTCCGCTCTGAGGAGACCGCTGAAGCGGGAAATTTGAAGTCTGAGTAACGCGCTTTCCATAGAGACCAAGATGGCCGCGCTACGTTGGGCGGTTGCCGAGAGATCGGGGCTTGAAAAGCGGCGTTTTTTCGCTACTTGGAAGAAATTTTCCGCCACCCTTGATCATCAAAACAATGATTTGGCACACTTGATGGTTTTCGACGATGAAAATTTGTAATCACACAAAATATGGCTTGTAAAAGCAGAAAATAAATATTTCAAAAAATCGCTTTTTTGACCATTATCCGTGAGTTGAAAGCCGCGTCCCCCCTTAAAGGGCAATTGACCACCTTCTGGTCAAAAATACTTTCTACCTCTCTCGTAGCGAGGCATCGCCCCCGGAAGGCGCGGCCACAATTTTTTTTTTTAAACACTCATTAATAGCGCAGTTACAGCCATCGCAATCAAGCTACTTCGCCATGCTCCTCTCCTTCCATTGTCTCCCCGAGGTTTTCTCTCTCGCGCCTGGTCAAGTAGGCTCCGCAAGGAAAATTCGCCCTTCCTCCTCTGACGTTAGGGAGAGGCGTGGTGTCTGGTGGAGTACGTCAAGTCTGTCACTGCCTCACCTTGAAAATATTTTCTTGCTTTCTGCTACCCAGGATACTTCATGGAGGGAGAGGAGGGTGGCAGCGAGGTCTCCTAACACCCTAGTTTGTTCCTTGGGTCCCCTAGCAGTGTTTGGTCACGCTTTGTTTTTTCTTTGTCCTTCCTCGCCCCAGCCTCCTTCAGCCGCAGGAGGGGGCTGTGTATTGCCTGAAGCAGCCTTGGATCATGGACGTAGTCATCCAGAGGGAAGCGTCTTCCACAAGCCACCACATTCTTGACGATTGTCTGGAAGGCCGATGAGTTGGAGCCAGACACGACTAAAAGCAGAATCTTCTAGCAATCTGTGCCGACTCCAGTCGCTGCGTGCACATCCAACGACGAAACAGCGTCATTGCATTTTCCCCGCACACTGAACCATCGAGAGATATAATCGGCTCTACATGTTAGCGAGCGCATCTATTTAATATCCGTTTTTGTTAGTGTCATCCCTAGTTAGGGAGCCTCCTATTCATGCATTTACTTTTTTGTGGGGCCTCCCTACCGTTTTATGACCAGAGGGGCGAGAGTCACTTTTGTTCGAAACATGGCGAAGCGTGGACCCGGGAACCATCCGGCATTTCTTGGAAACGCAAGCTTGCGTTAGCACTTCTCCATGTGCGTCTTTTCTCTGCTCCTAAGTTCGTCTTTCAAAGGAGCCCGGAAAACCAAGGCAGGGCAGCAGCAGCGTAGATAAGATGGACGAGCGAGAAGCAGTGTGTGTGCAGAGCGGTCGAGTGTGCGAGCGACGGAAAGGCTCTAAGACACATGACACGGGACACGCAAAGAACACGAAGCATACATGAACTGGCGCGAGTAACTAAAAACCTCGTTTTTTTTTTCTTGGGGGGGGGGGGGGGGGGGGGGGGGGTATGTATGCGCGTGCGAAAACGCGGAAGACTTTATGGAAGCATGCGCACGAGCAGACAACGCGACGAACCCTTCGCCGTCAGAACGACACACCAGTGGAATACCTGTCACGAATGTCTTCAAGATGACGTCAACTTGAAGGGTCAACTTGAAGGCTCGGGAGCCAGCGTAGAGGATAAGAGCATTGGCTTCTCGAAGGAAAGAGCGAATGAGCTTAGATTTTAACTTTTACTGCTTTTCGGGGCGCACATGAATCTAGTATTTTGCCAAGGCTATCTATCTTCAATGCCTCCTCTATGCACTGAGCTTGTTCATCTAAAATGTCCAGGCCCCTGGTCAGTGGCCTTTTAAAGGTAACCTAAGGCTTCCAGTCGATTATACTGCTAACCAGAAAGAACCATTTTTGGTTTCAGACTGTTGGGCCCTTTGCTGCAATGCCCTTTCATGGTTTCAGCTTCCCCACATGATCCAAGAGAAGCAAGCCCCAGAAACTTGATTTTTATCTTTACCGGCAGTCACTTGCAGGGGCCCTGAAGTTGATTTCTATCTTTATTGGGGCTGCTCTTAGCTTGTTTATCACCCAAGCTTAAGAGGTATTCTCCCTCTCCTTGTTTACAGTTTCCTCAGATGCACAGCAAAAGGGATGTGGCTGAACACACTGCTAGTTCTCTTGACACCCACAGAGATGGCTCTTCCAATTCTTATGTATGCAGGCTGTGATAAGGTGCTGTGCATACACGGGATAAGGTTCCATGCAAGACAATACCTCTCCAAAATACTACTGAACATTTTGCAGTTCTGAGTGATGCTGACACCAAAACTGTTCCAGATTCTTTTTTTTACTATTTCTGACCCGACTTTATTGGAGATTTTGAACGTAACAAATGTGTAATTTGACCACCTGGGGAAGTTTTTTTTTTAATTAGAACCTCAACGGGTTAATGACCAGGCTGGTACCTCCATGGTTGGTGCAGCACTACACAGGAGCGATCACAAGACTGCATCGTTGCTGGACATCATCTGCCTTTTCCTGGGAATTACCGTATAAACGCGTGTAAGGGCCGCACCCGTGTAAGGGCCGCTCCCCGTATTCCCAAAGGAAATATATGAAAAAAAAAAAAAATCCGTGTAAGGGCCGCACCCAAACTTTCCAGGAAACACGCAAGAACAGTCTTCGAAATACATGCGCACAGGAGCTTCGAGGTGCCGCCCATGGATGGCGCCCGAGGCCGCGGGTCATCATCATCATCTTTTCTTCTGCCGCGAGCTTCTGCTACTGTACTTCCGCTATCCGTATCGGCATCGGTATCGCCAGGTCTAACTTTTTTCTGTTCTGGCTGTCAAAGCATGCGTTTTTTGGTGGTTGTGTTAGCGTGGTCGCTCGGCATAGTTGTTGCTCTCGTGCGCTGTCGTTCTTCACTTTTTCATGAACTGCCTCCGAGCATTGTCACTGTTGCACGATGGGCAAGCACCTCAACAGCTACACGGCGGGCTTTAAACTGAAAGTAGTGGAGTTCGCTCTCGAACACGGCGAGCGTGCCACGGGCAGAAAATTTGATGTGGACGAGAATTGTGGACAAAGGGATGCGTTGAAGAATACCAGCTCCAAAAAGCGCGCTTTCCGAGGCAAGCCATGCAAATTTCCTGAGCTAGAAGAAGAGCTGCTATGCTATTCAATGGAAGTGCGGAACAACGGCTACGCGTTGACAACGGACATGCTGCGCGTGAGGGCACAAGCCTTGGCGTGTGCTAAAAGCGTACCGCACGAGGACTTCAAGGGTAGTGCCGGCTGGGTACGAAGATTTCTGAAGAGGAAGGGCCTATCATTTCGGTGAAGGACCACGCTGTGCCAGCGGCTGCCCCCCGCCTACACCGACAAGGTGCTCAGTTTTCAGAAGTATGTCATCAGTTTGTGTCGTGAGCACAACTATATATTTTCACAGATAGCGAACGCCGACCAGACCCCCGTGTGGTTCGACTGTCCTGAGGGCTGCACAGTTTAACTGAAAGGAAAGAAGAGTGTTTTCGTGCGGACAAGCGGCGCGGAGCGCCAATGGTGTACCGTTATGCTGTGCGTCACCGCGGACAGGCGGAAGCTGCCCCCCCTATGTCATCCTGAAAAGAAAACCGATTCCTAAAGGAGTTTTCCCCAAGAGAATTGTAGTTCGCGCCCAAGAAAAGGGCTGGATGGACGATGAGCTTGTGCTCGACTGGGTAAAAAGCGTTTCAGAGAAGCGCCCAGGCGCCATGCTGGCCCGACGATCACTCCACGTCTTGGACAGCCTCCGCGGTCACTTGACGGGTAGGGTTAAGGAACGCCTGCGCGGTATCCGCACAGACATGGCCGTGATACCGGGCGGCCTCACCGGCATGCTGCAACCCCTGGATGTAAGCGTCAATCGGCCTTTTAAGGTTGAATTTCGAAGGCAGTATTCGGAATGGATGGCCAATGGCAATCACGACGAGACGCCGACAGGGCGGCTTAAGAGGGCACCACTCGCGACTGTGCTTGGATGGATTTTGTCCGCGTAGAATTCCGTGTCGACCGACATTGTAACCCGGAGTTTCAAAGCGACCGGAATTTCAAACAGTTTAGACGGGACCAAAGACGACTTTCTGTGGGCTGAACATTCACCTGAACACAGCACCAGCTCGGAGTCTGAAGACTCCGTGAGTGATGCCTGAACGGTAAATAAATGCCGCGCATTCCAGATTGGTTTGCTTTCACTTAAAAAAAAAAAATTTTTTTCGAAAATCGCGTGTATGGGCCGCACCCCGAAATTTTCTCCCCGAATCTGGGAAAAAAAGTGCGGCCCTTACACGCGTTTATACGGTACTATATTCTTGAGAATGCACCTTGTGTTACATTTGGAACCAAGGCACGAATATAGTGCTGTTTTTTTTCACTGCTTGTCAAGACAGCTCTACTACCAAGGTCATAGGTTGGAACGGCAATGCCGGCAAAGCTCCAATCATTTGGGATGCTCCGTTGAGCTTCATAGGGGAAGCACGCGTCAAGAAAGAGGTGCGAGCTCGCAGAACAGAAAATGAAAAATACTACAGTAACAGTCACGCTCGCATGCACAGCTGACAGATGCAAGCTGCTGCCATTCATCGTAATCAAAAGGAAACAGTTCTGAAAAACGAGGCCTTCTCCAGCTGCACTCATATCGGGCGCAACAAAAAAGGTTGTATGGACTATACGATGATGCTGGACTGGCTCAGTGTTATGTGGGTCAAACAGCCAGGAACAGATCTCCCATCGATACTTGCGCCTGACGCAGTCACTGGACCTTGAACGGATGAAGTCAAGGCTGCAGTCGGCAAGTGTAATGCCAAGCTTGTCATACCTGGTGGCATGACATCGCAGCTGCAGCCGCTGGATGTGTGCATGAACAAGCCATTCAACGATCTTGTCCGAAAGGGGTATTACAAGTAGATCCCGAGCAGCAGGGAACAGACTCCAGCAAACACATGAAGCGTGTTGACACCTCAATGGTCGCGAAGTAGACAGTCAATGCATGGAACGCACTGCCGCTAATCATTGTGTTGCATTCATTTTTTAAGGGGGGACCCTGGTCTTAAGACAATTTTTTTTATTTACTGGCAGATTTTGATAGCACCGTTTATGTAGTTTTTTGTACTGATTTCAAATATGCATATAGATTTGCTATAAGTATTGAAAATATTGAGCACTTTATCTTCTTTGTATGGAGGTGAGCTACCTGTAAAACTACAGGTGTTACAATCAAAATTGACCTATCAAATTAATCTACAACACTCGGGGAGTGCAAAAATCAAGTCTGAATGTGCTGGTCCCATTTTATGCGAAATTAGAGCTTGTCAAAATTTAGAGACCAGAAAGCCATCTGGACACTCAAGACATGTAATTTTTAAAAAGTTTTCTTATAAAGTACCACATATTTATTTATAATTTTGCATTCTATATGAGTTTACGCCTCTGGTGCAAAAAGAATTATAGCAATAGCATAAGTAGAACCAGAGATATTGCACCTCCAAACCTGGAACACGATCAAAAATACAGTTTTGAGAAAACGAAGAAAAACGTTTTACAGATTATTTATTCACACAAAACTTTAAGTGCGGCCTAGCTAAGTAGTGACAATGAATAAACCACCCACAGGGCATACTCAACAATGGTTGCCCTTTGAACGTTTCCATTGCACACTGGGGCCTCTAAGAGCATTGTGGAGCGATGCTGTCATGTGGATGGCATAAAGAACGGGTGCTATCGCGCTTCAATCTTATCGCCAGAAAATTAGTACATCAAAGACTTGTTTATACGCATTCCTAAGGGTTGCACCCCCAGCTGTTACCCGCATCCAGACTGCGGCGCCACCAAATCCTGCTTACCTCGCAGACTGGCGTTTGCCAATAACAATGCAATTACGTATGCTCTCTCTCTCTTCACAGAAAAGGCCCCAGTCCTGGGATTTGGGGAAAATTTAAAAACTGGAGGGCCTATTTGCTGCTTCTGCCCCTTCATTTAGGTGCTCCTGCAGATGCTCGAGAAGCAAAAGGTTCCATCTTGGATAACATGGTTGGAAAAAATGATGCTACAGGTTGTTTGGCATTTTGTTTTACCTCCTTCTAAAAGCTTGCTTCATAAGAAAAATTAGGCATGGGTTTTTTTGTTTTTTTTTGCAAACATTACTGCATCCAAACTGCCAGATTCAGGGAAATATATTATATAACAATGAGGGTCAGTAAACTCTTAGCACCCTGATGTTTACCTACTCTGGGAATTTGCTGACAAAAAAAAATATTCGGGATGTGTCATATTCGAAATTTTTTCTAGGAAGCAGCAACTTCCTCACAATGGCGGAAATGAGCCTGCTATGTTCTTTCCCACCTGTATTTTTAGCACACAAAATATATCCATCATGGCTTTATTATGTACATTCATAAGTCTGAGACGTTGCGAAATTGAGCTGTGCGCGAAATTACCATTTTCACAAAACAAAATTCACTACTGGCCTACTGAATAATGTGTGCATAATTATAAAATAATCAAGAATCACCCTGATGCATGCAGAGATTTAGAAGCATGTGAAGAATGTGAAAGCACATAAAACTATAGAGAACAATTTTTGGGGGCTCCTTTCCATTCTTCAGACTGCCCTATCTCTCGGATATTTTCACTGTTCCTAGAGAGTACAAAAAAATCAGCAGTTCATGCCAGGAAATTTTTTTTTATTTTCCAAGGGGGCTCACATCGAATGCTTAGGAGAGCAAATGTCCAACCAAAAAACCACCCAGACGAGAAACCTCTACTTACCGTGTTGAAGTACTCTGCACCCTGAGCCTCAAATCTGTTTGCAACCTCTCGTGTGGTGACCACCATGGCAATGGGGTGACCGTTGCCTATTGGTTTCCCCAAGGTCACAATGTCTGGGCAGATGTCTACAACAAAGAAGCACACAAAATACTGAGATGCCAAAGGCCCACTAACACACTATTGAAACAGTGCAGTTCAAGTGCAGGGAAAAAGAACAAGGAAACCTAGAAAGATTAAAAAGGAAATGTTCTTTCCATCACAACGCGACCTCCACTAATGGTAGCCATTTTGACATAACAAGGTGATGGTTCGGGCTAGTGGGTATCCATTATGGTCCATAGCGCAGAAAGAACTCAGGGGACAAACACAAGCGCTAACTTCCACTAAGGCTTTATTTGGTGCACACAGGATTTATACATGAAGAAAAAACGATACATGTCAGATTAGACAGGATAATTTATGAACAACAACGTTAAAAAGCAAATGCAACACTTTTGACCGGTTGGCATACTGCCCCGAGTCTAAAAATGCCATATCTTTCTTTGACAGCGACAATGACAGACTGCTGACGCAGCTTTCGGGTCCAGCTGTTTCGATTGCGGCAGCCTCGATAATTTCCCTTGTTAATCTATCCGCATTTCTGCCAATCACCTCGCATTCTTTAAAACCAGGCTTGCATTTATGAGCACAACAGTGCCGTGCCAAATTGCTGGAACCGCCATCCCTAACTTCCCTATGGTGCTCAGTTAACCGCTCATAAGGCACCTGCCTGACTGCCCAATGTACGCCTTGCCGCATGAAAGCAGGATCTTGCAGATTATTTCCTCAGTGCACGGCACAAAGGGGTTTCTGTGCCGAGCTGTGCAACTATTCTGAACCCTGCTGTCAGGACAGGTGGCCTTGAAAATGCGGGACAATCTTTCCGGTGCAGACATACACACCTTCACTCCCACTTCTTGTGCTACCTTTTTGAGGGAGTGTGACAACGTGTGGATATATGGCACCAATATCCTTTGCGCCCTTTCTACGGACAAAAAGGTGGCTTTGCAGTATTTCCAAGGGATTTGTACCGCAAGAAGGCGCGCGATGCAGTAGATCCAGTTTTTAATCAGCATCAAAGCGTGTCTTTGGGAAAGGTAAAAGCACAAGCAAAAAGGTTATGTTTACGGCTTGAACTGTCTAGGCTTGCGCTTGCAGTCCAAAATGCAGATAAACTTGGCCTCGAGACGTTTTTTTCGGTCAAGACGCACAAGCCTGAAGCACCATTCCGCGTTATATCTGAACGAGGCACTTGGCAGAAGGAAGTACGGCTATTTCTGCAACGACATCTCGAACTTTTGAGCATTAATGATCCTTTTCCGATTAGAAGCTCGCAACAAATGGTTGGGTTTCTAAAAGAATTTGAAGAGCAAGATGTGGAATTTTTTTTCAGTAGATGTGAATGATCTAGTATATTATTCTTTGCCACATCAGCAGCTTTTAGAATGTATCGAAGACTGCATTCATGGCTTTGGTGCTGTTGCTTTTCAGAATGAATCAAATGTGTCTGTTGACGGGTTCTGGAGTTTATTGTCTCTATATCTGAAGTCGACCTTTGTTAGTTGGAATCGGGAGGTAGTTCTGGAAAAAAGTGGAGTAGGCATCGCCTCGTGCATTGCTCCTGTGCTCGGTGACCTTTACCTTGCAACTGCAAAATAAACTGGATGTTGCTATAGTCATTCGAACCTTTAGATTTGTTGACGACTACCTAGTGGTCATTCGTGAGAGCCATAGAGACGTTTCTGTAACAGCCGCAACCGCTATTTCTACCTTCTCTGAGTCTGCACCCTCTGAAGATCACCCATGAGCTTCCGGTTGAGGGCACTATTCGGTTTCTTGAACTAAAGCTGGTTTCTGTAAAGCATGTTTGTTGGATGTACGAGCCCAGAGCTGAGAAGCCCCTATTACCCTTTTCGTCTGCGCATACGAGGCTGGCCAAGCGAGGGGTCGTGAAGACATGCTTTTCAAATGCAGTTAGAAAGTCCTGCGCATGCTTGATGGAAAGTAGTTTTTATAAGCAGGTGGACCGCCTCAGAGCAGCAGGATTCCCGAGACACTTATTAGAGTTAGCATCAGCAGGAAAAGGCCAAGAGGACTGTAACTGATGGCGAAGGGGCAGCAAGGTAGTGGTGGTGCCATATATCCACAAGCTGCCGTACTCCCTCAAAAAGGTAGCACAAAAAGTGGGAGTGAAGACACGTGTGCATGTCTGCACTGGAAAGATTGTCCCGCATTGGCAAGACACACATTAGGCAGTCAGGCAGATGCCTTATGAGCGGTTAAGTGAGCACCATAGGGAAGTTAGGGATGGCGGTTCCATCAATTTGGCACGGCACTGTCGTGCTCATAAATGCAAGCCTGGTTTTAAAATATGCGAGGTGATTGGCAGAAATGCGGACGGATGAGCGGACGGATGAACAAGAGAAATTATCGAGGCTGCTTCAATCGAAAGAGCTGGACCTGAAAGCTGCGTCAGCAGTCCGTCAATGTCGCCGTCAAAGAAAGATATGGCATTCTTAGACTCAGGGCAGTATGCCAGCCGGTGAAAAGTGTTGCATTTGCTTTTTAAGGTTGTTCACAAATTACCCTGTCTAATCTGACACGTATCGTTTTTCTTCATGTATAATTTCTGTGTGCACCAAATAAAGCCTTAGTGGAAGTTAGCGCTTGTGTTTGTCCCGAGTTCTTGCTGCGCTATGGAACATAAGTCACTTTGAAAGCACTACTCTTGAATCCTTGGCTTGGCTACCACAAATCGCATATTTACTGCCCACTTTTTAAGTGGCATACAATCGCTGACAGACTTTTTGGACTCTGCGGAATCCAGAAATTGGTCCGAGTAATCAAACAGTCAGAAAATTCAATAGTAAGTTCTCTGCGAAACGCCAGCTTTAAAAAATTGCAAAATTGGCCACTCCCCATGTTCCTCTTGTAAGCAGTAACATTAGACGATCTGAGCTGCAGTCATGCTTCCGTAACGTCCGCACCACCTCTCGTCACGATACCAGACAGTGCACATGCCGCGTGGAGGAAGAACAGTGAGCTTGGATGGACAGCGATGCTTGCGAAGGCAGAGGTAGCATGGGAAGACACTAGAGGCTGCAAGCGCCTCCGAATGCACCCCACCCCATCTGGTGCTCTGCACCACGGACGGCGTCGTCCATGACACGGTGAACTAGGGAGCCTACATGCTGCAACATGTCGGCTCTCTACGGTAGACACTGCAGCTGTCTTACTGTCCCGTTTTAAATGTGATCACACGCTCTTTGTAAGCCATCACGGTGGCAAATGACTCCCATTATTTCGAATGGCAACGATGGAGAACAAACAGCCAGGCCTATTCAAACCAGTCTCCATCAGCACCTGCTGATTTAAATGAAAGATGGCTCCTTTCATGATTGCGGAGAACTGGCTGGTTGCGACAGCAATGCCCGCTCACATCCACATTAGCCTGAAGTTCATGCCGTCCAAGATTCCTGTCTGTCTGCTCTCTATCCACTAAAGTCAGCGTCAAGAACGAGTGGCGCCAGAAGTTCCAAAACACTGATTGGGTTGCAGTAACAACCAAACACAGGCAAAAAAAAAAATTCGGCATTGTTTCCTGTGTCAAGGAAAGCTAATTTTTAGTGCAGGCTCAGATATAACAAACAATGGGGCACATGTACCAAGGCCAACTGACTTTTTTTTTTCGAATCAACACCGTTTTGTACAGACCATTTTTGTTTCGCATTTCAGTGAAGTAGAATTTAGCAAGGTGCCATTGCAAAATTGTAAACAAAAAAACCTAACAAAGCCCAAAAATAAAAACTGCCATGAACCAACAAAAGAAAAGCTCCCAAATGGGGCATTAAAAAGGCTGCGAGCAAATGCAAGGATCAAAGGCTGACCTTCACCCTGAAGCTGGAAGCCCCACATGTGCTCTCCAACACGTCCAAAACCAGTCTGGACTTCATCAGCAATGCAGACACCACCAGCTTCCCGAACATACCTGTGAAGGACCAGGAAAAGCAAGAATGAGCACCTAACAGCAGAAGAAAAATATTTGACGCCTTCCGGGAGAGGGAGCAAGGGGTACTTTTTGCTTCAAGAGTAGTATAAATATGCACTGCTTTTTCACGGGTCGTATCAATTTAGTGCTAAAGTTCAGAACATCCGCTCTCCTGCACAGCTATCTACTGTCGAGGCTAAGGCAGCACATGCACTCTTCGTTTCAGGAAAGTTCTCCACAAGGCTGTAGCAGACAGACAGGGCAGTCTTCAATTGCATACGTAGCTAAGACTAAATAACTACACCCTCCAAGGCAGTTCAGATGATGGCATCCTGCTGCTCAGCAGACAGTTTTGATCCTAGCTGTGGGAACAGCACTGTGATGGACACGAGCAAAGAAAAAAAAAAAAGACACTCTTGGGACAAATATCTGCTGCACATTAATGGAATGCTGCTGGCCGAAATGAATCCAAAGCCCATCCCTAAAAGTGGCTCATGACTGGATTTGGTATGAAAAAAAAAAAAAGGATGTTGGCTGTTCGGTCAGTTGAGTGCCACTCACCGGGCTAAATCAGAACGGCAAACCATGCAAACGCAGAAGGTATGCAGTTTTTATCTTTGGTCTCCTTTGGCATTTAAAAGGAAGCCTTGCAATTAGTGTTACTTTTGTTCTGTTACTTTTAGACATCCTAACCTGTGCATTTGCTATGATGGCAACATCCCACGGGAAGCATGTTACAGTAAGTATGAAGACTGCGGGAGGTTGAAGAGAATGACAGCAAGCACAGGATCACAAAAACCTACCTTATAGTGTGCTATATAGGTAGAGGTTTCTTCCAAAAAATATTACTAAGAGGTCATCCCTCGACTTATATACCGGCCCTTGGCACAACCTGAATGGTCGTCTAGCAACATATGGGAGCCGCAGACCTTTTGGCACATCCGTATCGTTACCACCTCCACGTTTACTGACGCGGCCCAACGTTGACATCGCAGATGGACCGAGGCCATCTTCCCTTTTTGTGCAGCAATCGTTCCTGGTGCTACGAATTAATTTTGCAACAACCCGCAAAATGAGTACCGGTACTCGATGTCAGTTCACCGCGGCGTTTAAAAAGAAAGCGACCGATGCGGTGAAATGAATGGAAACATGTCTGCCCAGCGACACTTTGGAGTCCCTAAGAAAAGCACCTGGTATTGTAAAACTTGGAAAGTCAAGCTGCCTGCCTGCAACGCGTGGAAGATGTCCTTTCATGGGCACCGCGCGGTGCACCCTGAACTCTGAAGACAAGGCAGCAGATCATGCCAGATCCTTGCCAGTGACATCGGGACTCATCCGAATCAAAGCTATCGAGCTCGCCCGCAAATCCAGACTGTCCAAGGAGCAATTCAAGGGCTCCATTTACTGGGTTCGTTGCTTAATGCGACGCAAAGGATTCACACTTCATCGGCGCACATCGATCAGCCAGAGGCTGTCCGAGGCATAAGAGGACAAGCTGGTCGAATTCCAGCGCTATGTTATCCGTCTCCAGCATCACCATGGCTTGGAAGAATGAGCAGGCAACGAGTCTGGTGACACTGGAAATAAAACCATGTTTTGTGGCATATAATTTTATGCTGCAAGGTAAGGGGGCAGACCTATATTCTGCAGTATACAGTACCTCCAAAAATCATGGTGTAGACCTACATCTCACTGGCCAGCTGGCGCTGCAGGAGGAGGAACTGAATATTTTAAGCAGACCATTTTCTTTTCCTTTTCCCCTCGAGGTATCAGGCCGAGAGCTGGCTTGCATGCGGAGTCCACTTATATATGGCAATTATTCAACCGACAGTACATCTGCATTAAGCGATTCTCTAAATGGTGAAGTGAAGACTAGTTCACCTCAGCAATTTAATTTCTAGCAGAACAACTGCTGTGAAGGTGTCACAATTTATTGCAACACAACAACATGCAAACAAAACAGAACACACTGACTTGTCTGCAGTCTCACTATTCTGCTTACAGTGCTTCTCATTTCTGGACTAAACAGCGAAAAACAAATGCTGCTCCACAATACTATTAGGGGTGGGAGTTCTTAGTTTTTATTTGTTGAAAACTAGGCGGACTATGTTCGACAAATGAATTACCATTTTCTGCGGAGATTTAATGAGGCAATCCTGCGTGGTAAAAAATCGCAGACTCTACCTCAGCATTTTTTCTACATCAACAGTTCATCTGGCAATAATAATTTAAAACTAATTTTGCACTTGGAGGTGTGGTTGTAGAAGGAACTGGTTTCATTAAAAAAGTAACGCATGTTTATGAGACAGCCAGCAGACAAGAACTTCCAAGAACTAGACTGGCAAGATTTCTTGCGCTGGGCTGACAGAGGGTGGGGCATCACTTGGTCTGCATGTTGATGGCAGCAACTCAATCGTCATGGTAGCCCGAACGTGAGATACTTTTCACAACGACCACGTACGGTTTCGTGTCAATGTCCTACATGAAATTGATAAATGCAATTACCCAACTAACTGCTATAAGTGCGTGATGATGGTGAACAAACAGTGCCTAGCTAGTAGACGGCGACGTGGTGGTGCTTCCCGGTCTGCAGAGGGCGTAAGCAAGGGGAAAAATGCGTCAAGTCTCACAGCTGCGCGGCTTATCCAAGAATGCCACCGTCTCATCACGGCCCTGGCTTCCCTACTTAATTAATGTTTACCAAGTGTAGCTCGCATTTAACAGCCAGCTATCTGTGCCTTGTGTGCAAAGAATACTTACTTTTTACAGTTGAAAGCATGCAGAGTTTAGTTTCTGAAATTCGGTACAGTAGAACCCCGCTGTTACGTTCCTCACTGCTGAGTTTTCCCGGCTGCTACGTCGTTTTCATCCGGTCCCAGCATAGCTTTCATAGGATCCAATGTATAAGGAACCCCGTTGTTACGTAGTAGCTGTGAAAACGTTCCCGCATGATACGTCGCAACTTAGCGCCCCGAACACGCCTGGGCTGAAGTAGGCAATGCGCTGCAACTGCCATTTAGACTTTGGCGAGTTTTGGCCGGGCTTGGCTATGGAACTGGCTGCAAGAAGCCGCACGCCAGTTTGAGAGGCCGCCACTAGGTGGCCATTCGTGAAAAGTGCTCTCACTTTTACAGTCGCCACATGGTTGTTGAACGGGTCGACTCCTCTTCTATCATGCTATCGTCATTGTGCATTAAGCCTCGTGAACGTCGAACTTGTGCTTAGACGGCGTCGCGCAAGCGGAAGGTGCTTTCCCTTGAGGAAAAGCTGGACGCATTAAATGCAGTCGATAGGCAGCCAGCGCGGAAGAGAGTCGACATTGCCAAGGACCTTGGTCTCCCACCCTCGATGCTTAACAGCATCATCTCAAAGCGTGCCGAGATAGAGGGGAATGCCGCGCTGTTCGGCCCGAAAGCAAAGCAGGCTAGTGGCAAAAATGGCAAGCCACCATTCTGGATTTCTTTAAGCAAGGGCTTCTGTGAGCGGTGTTGAAAAAAAAACCAGCAGAAGTGATCACGGCTCAGGGCCAACCTTAAGTCTAAAAAAACGGCCGTGGTTTAGCTTGGTTAAGCCTGGTGAAAGTCCTAAGCGCACTCTGTGGAAATAAATTGTCTATAGTTGAAACTGCACATTTTGATTCATTTTCGGAGCTTTCCTCACTGTTGAGTTTTCCCGGCTGTTACGTTTTTTTTTCCCCGGTCCGGTGAATAACGTATGAGCGGGGTTCCACTGTTATGTTTTTTTATTTTGTTTAAACCGAAAAGTGCAACCTCTAAATACAGTAGAACCCCGCTGTTACGTTCCTCACTGCTGTGTTTCCTCTCTATTACGTCGTTTTCATCCGGTCCCGGCATAGCTCCCATAGGATCCAATGTATTGGGAGCCCCGCTGTTACGTTGTAGCTGTGAAAACGTTCCCGCATGTCACGTCGCAACCTGGCAACCCGAACCCACCCGGACAACACGCACCAACCGTTATTTTGACTTCTGACGAGTCTTGGCCAGACTTGGCTACGGAACTGGCTGCAAAAAGCCGCACGAGAGTTGGTGAGGCCGCCACTGGATGGCCATCCGCCTCGTGAACGTCGAATTTGTAACCGCGATCCTTGTGCTTTGATGGCATTGCGCAAGCGGAAGGCGCTTCCCCTTGACGAAAAGCTGGAGGTACTAAACACAGTCAACAGGCAGCCAGCACGAAGAAGAGTCCACATTGCTAAAGACCTTAGTCTGCCACCCTCGACACCTAAGAGCATCGTCTCGAAGCGTACAGATAGAAGGGAATGCCGCACCACCATCGTGACATCGGAGCGCCAAAGCATCGCAGTGATCGTTGCAAACTTTGTCGTGAGTGAAGCCACTTGACTAGATGACGAGGAGCACGAGCCACACGATTCTCGGGAGTTGGTAGATCCGAGCTTCGGACCTCCTGAGCAGGTACTTCGCACCGCAAAGCGACGTTAGCAATGCGGCCTTCCAGGCTATTGAGAAACGTGTGCTGCTTTCCAGCGAGCGAAAGAAATAAAAATCTACCATTCTCGATATTTTGTTAAGTCCTAAGCTCACTTAGCGGAAATAAATTGATTCAAGTCAAAGCTGCACTGTTTCCATTAATTTTCGGAGCTTTCGTTACTGTTGAGTTTTCCCAGCTGTTATGTTTTTTGTTCCCGGTCTGGTGAAAGACGTATAAACAGGGTCACACTGTACAATGAATAAGTTTCAGCAAGCTAGCAAGGCTAATCTTCAATTGTGGTCATGAGACTCCATCATAGAGACCAGACCTTTCAATTGAAAGATTAGAAAAAAAAAAGCCGGTACCAGCTTTAAGATGCCTAGCACCACGTACCAGCCCCCCCCCCCCCCCCCCCCCCCCCCCAAAGACCGGACAGGTTTTGCATGGAAACAAATCCTGCGCATGCAGATGACCAGCTTGTGTGAATAAAATGTTTCATGTCCCAAAACTGATCCAGGCTCTTTACTGCCAGTATTGTTAATTAGCAAAGAAACGCCGAATTCTGAAATATTTTCTTCAGAACTCCCAATTTCTGCCCGCTTGCCAGCGTGAACCATAGCCCTAGTTGTTACTCCAAGAGTTAAAAAAAATTGAATAGATTATGATAGTTGTAAATTTATTCAGAAAAAGACCTGAATTTCAGAATGTCTCCATGAAAAACCAGATTTCTCCCCTGTTGTCTTGTTGCAAATACTAGCACCGAATTTTTACCCCTTGAGTTTTGAAAAAATATGAAACCTGATAACGAAGAAACCTATCAATACAGAGTAGATGTAGAAGAGTGGAATTAAAAATTAAAAGAAATCCAAATCTTCCTCCCAGGTGGCTGAACAAATGCACATAAGAACCGAGTGTGTTTACAGTAAGTAACCAACTCACTGGTAGACATGGCGCAGGTAATTCTTGGGCAAGGGGAACTGGCCACCACAGCTGACCAGTGACTCGTGGATGAAGGCAGCAATGCGGCGACCATCCAAGTGGGTTTGGTTGATAAGGTTAAGGACTTCCTGGGCATACATCTGACCAAAGTCTGTGCCAGCCGGGTAGTCACAGTCTCGGTACTTGCCTCGGTAGGTACAGGGTAGGGGAGCCTGTCGCACAGACACAACTTTAGTCACATGCTAGAATTTCGGCCACTGCAAACACCAACTTTAAAGAGTTGCACTACCTGCACTACCTAGCTATTGTTACTGGCCACATGGAAAGCAAACCCGTTAAAAGAGTGTCCACAAAGTCGAATCGCAACAAATTAACCGAGCCAAACCTAACATCTCGCACAGCACAATTTTTTCTTGTTTGAGTATGCACTGAGCTTGGTACTCGGCAACTTTCATCATGATGCCAATCAAACAAATGCAGCGAAAATGCAGCCTTTTGAGCCTTAAGCTACATACGCCATTTGTCAGCACAGAGAAGCTGTGGTCACACAATGCAGTCCCTCCACTGCTGGCAATGTTGACAATAAGTACATGACTAACTGTGCTTGCAAGCTGTACTATACAGAGACAGCTGCACCTTTACTTTAAAGAGGGCGGTCATGCTGCACCCCAGAGGCACTAGAATAGTGATCTACAAGACGTACACGTGGGGCCAAGACCACTCACCACATGAACAGACTTTTTCTTCTGCCAGCCAATTATGTGGTTGAACTTGTACGGACTGATGGCCGTGGTGGACTGCAGGTGGCCATGGTATGCACTGCAACGAAATACAAATAGAAATTCCCCATCAGCTTACCATACTGGGCAATGCAATTATTTTCCCCCCCAACAACGAACAATTTTCGGAGCGTGGTGCCGCTTCAAAATTTTTCCCCGAGTAAACAGCAGAATGACTGGAGGCCCTCGCACCTGTGATAACCCCACCATACGTCCCTGATCCGACGCTGCCCACTGTGTTGCAAATTCAGGCCGTCGTGAAGCAAGAACTGGCTAACATGGATTTTTCTCCGCATGCTCTACTGGCCGCCCAGCCATCCGCCAGCCTCCTCCCCCTGCTTTCCACCCCACCTATACTACTCCACGGCACATTACCGCAATCCGGCGGAATGGTGCACAGCTGATGACAGACCCATCTGCTTTCACTGCTCCCGCTTTGGCCACAGTTCGACATTGCCACAGCCCATGGTCTTTGACTCCCCGTGGTGGCTTCTCCAACTACCGACCTGACCCTCAGTGCCGCTTCTCGCCACGCTCCAAGCCAGACCAGGTGCACTTTGAAAGGTAGGCTGGCCATTCTGAAAACGCGAATGCATGGACAACTACGTTTTTGTTACAGTGCAGTACCGCTTATCATACGGATTGTCCCAACTCCTGTGGTATGCGTTATAAGCGGTCTGTGCTGTATTTGTGGCTTGAACCTTCCGTTGGTCAACCAATCCGGCATTCTTAAGGGGGGAGGGGGGGGGGGGATAATATGGTCTTTTCTCTGCAATATTTGATTTTGAGGGCAAATTTTCGGGGTGGAGCCCATACACACGATGTACTTTTTTTTTTTTTTCAGTAGAAACACACCAGTGAGGGAATGAGTGGATTTTAATCTACGTTCAATCATCACTCGCGGAGTACTCAGACTGAGCTGGTGCTGTGCTCTGGTGCACGCTCATCCCACAAAAAGTCGCGCAGCATGTCTGCTGTCAATGCGTAGCCATTGTTCCGCGCTTCCATCACCTAGCAGAGCAGCTCTTCTTCCAGTTCGGGAAACTTGCACGGCTTGCCCCGGAAAGCGCGCTTCTTGCAGCTTGTGTTCCTCAATGCAGCCTATTGGTTGCACCATCATCGCATGCACTTCTGTCACGTAGCATTTCCTGCCCGCATGCTATGCTCGACAATGAACTCCCAGCCGTGTAGCTATTAAGGTGCTTGCCCATAGTGCTAAAACTACAACGCTCGGTGGCAGCATGCGAAAGCTGCAACTACGGCGAACACGCTACCTTAACTCCAGTGCCTTCGACAGCCACAAAAGGCTGGAGCTGGTGATACTAATGCAGATATGGATAGCGGGAGCTCGCGGTGGAGGAAAAAGCCGACTATGATGATAAGCCACGGCCTGGGGCGCCATCCATGGGTGGCACCTGAAAGCTCCCGTGCACATGTGCCGCCTCTGCGATTAAGCGCACCATTGCGCGCAACCAGAGATGCTCGCGGTGGCCATGGTGCGTGCATTGAAAGGGCTATTTGCAAGCTTCAGGTACGGTGTTGCCGCCAGCGGCCTCCTCCAGAACTGCCGGAGAGATAACACCGGCTTAAGGCGAACGGCTTGAGCAAACGACTCCCAGCCAGCCTCTGTGCCGTTATTTCTGTCGGACGGTGCTTTTGGCGCGTTATTTCGTTTTGAGTGGCGTTATTCACACAGCAACGGCAATACATTAACGCAGCCTCCAAAGCCCACAATGCGGGCAGAAAACAAAGCAATCCCATTTTCTATTAATTAAAATCTCAGTGCGGGCATGCTAGCTATTCATCATGAAAATTTAAAGCTGTGCGATAAAACAGTGAAGATGAAGAAACAAATGATAGCACTAGCACTGTACCTGCCTTGTTGGTTGTGTTCTTTCAGCTGTCCTCGTTTTGAGTCTTCAAATTTGCAGCATAGTCAAGGTGTGCATTGCAAAACCTGTGACAGTTTTCAGTCAGAATTTCTTCCCCAATTATTTCTTCTAGCACACCACATGTGAGCAGTGATCTTCACTGACTTAAATTGTGAACCATTCTTGAAGGCAACAGGTACTTTTAAAGAAATAAAAAAAGTTTCTTGCATGATCTACTATGTACAACGCTTGCAATCAGTAGTCGCCTAATACGCACTTAAATCGATGTCCGTTGAGCTTTACGGAGAAGTGCAGCAACATCAGCAGAATTCGTGGCACCGAGGAAGTGGTAGCACAGCTTCCCTTTAAAGCCGGTGCTACTTTGTGAAGCAATCACTGCTGAAGAATAGTTCCATCGGGGCTTGTTCACGAGTTAAGTCAGTAAAAATCGTGGCCTACCTGTAATGCTCCAAACTGAATCAGAGGTCTTGAAATATGCAGACCATCACTGCTACTTTGTTTTCTTGCGTCTAGATCATGATTTATGGGGTTTTGCTTGTCTAGGCAAGCCAGGTGCGGCGGCGTCCGTGCTATAATCGGGTGAAAATTGGGACCACTGACTACAAACATCTTGAAAGGCTGGCCTCCGCGAGTACCATGCATAGGATAAAAGAGAAATTTCCGCGGTACCTGTGTTTTCTCTGCGCTTGTGTCCCTGCCACCTTTCTTCCCGCGATTAGAACCGCCACAGTATGTGTCGCATCTGCCACTCCACGCTGTAAGCAGCCAAATGTTTTGCATACCAGACCAGACACACCTGGCACCGAGTTATTTCTATCACGCCTGCGGTACCTGCAAACTGAAGGCTCGCACGCTGACTGATGATGTGCGTATCCTTGCGGTGCAGCTCAAAATAGCACCTCCACAGAGAGCTTTTTGACCTAAGAACAACACTCGCAGGAAAACTTTACGTAGCCTCAGGCAGTGCAGCATAGCACAGGGCTAGAATGGTCATCGGATCATCTCTCGGGCGGCCATGTTGGATGGTCAGTGGCACCCGCTATAGCTCATGAAACTTGCAAATTCCAGAAATTCCAGCTTGGGTCCTGGAAAGTTTGGGTGCAGCCCTTAAAGGGATATAATGTCTTGAATATTTCCATGGAGAAAACAGGGAGTGGCCCATACACGGGTGCGGCCCTTACAGGCGTTTATAGGATATAGCACGTGGGGCCACTTTTCAGTTCTATTTACGGTACAAAATTCCCATTGCATTCCAGTAAATATAGTAGCTGTTTCTCGAACTTGCACCACTACTGATGTCCTGATGCACTTGATGTCTGTACAAAGAGAAGAGACCTTGCTTACATCACAATTCATTTTCACGGCAGTGTGTGCTTGTTGCATTATTATTGTACGAATACATACCAACACAAGAATTATTTTTATCTGAAATTACCTTGTATGAACAACAGAACCTTGATTATAGGAATTTCTGGGGACCATGAGAAACTGTCGTACAACAGAAAATGTCACTCAAGAGAAGCATTTACGTAATAAATGCGTCCGTTACCCTGGCTTTCAGAAATTGATTAAAGTTCTCTACCCCGTGAATTACAAAACCATCCGCTTTCGTTCTGTGAGAATTGGGTCCAAGACCATGCACAACCTGACTTTTCAGCATCGAAGGTGCAGCTTTAGACAAGACGTACGAGTGCTCCCGCCCTTGCTTATTTAGGAGTCACATGTGCCTCGCCCTGTGGCAGCAGTGTCTGTATTAAGAATTTGCATCACGAAAAAAAAAAAAAATATCCACCTGCGATGCGAATGCGCCGGCTGCGCACTTTCTGTAGCGATGTGCAGCCCGCCAGGTGACAGCGCACTGCTCTCTCATGGCTCGTGTCGCTAGGCCTAATGTACCCCACAGTGAAGCCACAGTGGAAACCGCTTTCAAAAACTGGCAACCAATGATCATAGAAGTGTCAACCTTCTTGCCGCCTCTACAGTAAGTTCCCTAATGCTTTCGTCAGCAAGGCATGCAGTAATACGGGCCAGGTGAGCCGCCTGACACCAACGGCCGCAGGTTGCACACACCGAGTCACTGGGCCATCGGCAAAACCGTCATTACAAGTAGTCCTGCACTTGATCACCTCGTTTCGCGCATGCCTCTGTCTTGATTATGATCTGGTACCAACTTGGTTGAAGTCACATCTGCCAATGAAGTGCTACGCCAGCGTCTCTCAATCTAAACAGTTCCTGCCGGCCATTGTAACTAAGGAGGGGTGCACATTTTTCCGTTATATTGTCAGTCACGTAGTGG
Source organism: Amblyomma americanum (assembly GCF_052857255.1). NCBI lineage: Eukaryota > Metazoa > Arthropoda > Arachnida > Ixodida > Ixodidae > Amblyomma > Amblyomma americanum. Next base: position 365,807,779 of record NC_135497.1, read on the forward strand.
TGACGGCAGTCGAAGCAGCGATGAAGATGGACGGAAGGGTCTTCTAAAAGAACTGTTTATTGGGCTGACTTGCACCCAAAATGGACTGAATCACTCGGCGGCGGCGAAGCGACAAGTGTGCTCGGCGGTCGTCGAACAGAATGCCCGCCGCTGTCGGCCGTGCTCAATTTAAAGCTGATAGCCAACATTCGAGATAAAGGGCGCAAAGTTACTGGAACATTCCGGAACAACGTAGAATCAGCTTTGCCTGGCTGCAATCAATCGAGATAAATCTAGTCGCGTCTTGCGTCGCAAACAAAGCGATAAGGTGGTGTCGCGGCAGATTTGAAAAGCGAACAAACACTGCAAATATTGGCGGCATTACTCCCCTCTCAAAGAAGCATCGACCCGATGCATTAAAACAAATAATGCGACTAGTAAGGGAAAAAAAACAGATCTTGCGAAAATAGAGCATGGAAATGCAGCGGCCTTTAGCGCGCATAATACGGCTTCAGACGGACTACATGGACAACTTCTGGTCGTACGCGGCGTCGCTGGGATGCAGTCATTGCGTCAGGGATGACTTCATAATCCAGTTCACCCAGCCGACGAAGAACCTTGTACGGGCCGAAATAGCGGCGCAAAAGCTTTTCACTCAATCCACGGCGGCGAATGGGCGTCCACACCCAGACTTGGTCTCCTGGCTTGTATTCCGCGTTGCGTCTTCGTAGGTTGTAGCGTCTGGCGTCGGACCGCTGCTGATCTTTGATCCGTAATCGGGCAAGCCTTCGAGCTTCTTCTGCGCGTTGAAGGTAGGCGGCAACGTCGACGTTCTCTTCTTCTGTAACGTTGGGCAGCATGGCGTCTAGCGTGGTCGTGGCCTCCCTGCCATGGACGAGCCTAAAAGGCGTCATCTGGGTGGTCTCCTGCACTGCGGTGTTGTAGGCGAAGACGACGTAAGGCAGGATGACATCCCAGGTCTTATGTTCGGCATCGACATACATAGCGAGCATATCGGCGATGGTTTTGTTCAGGCGCTCGGTCAGTCCGTTGGTCTGCGGATGGTATGCAGTTGTCCTCCGGTGGCTGGTTTGGCTGTGGCGCAGGATGGCTTGCGTGAGTTCCGCCGTAAATGCTGTTCCTCTGTCCGTGATGAGCACATCGGGGGCGCCGTGTCGAAGAAGAATGCACTCCACGAAAAATTTGGCCACTTCTGCTGCTGTTCCGTTCGGTAGGGCTTTCGCCTCGGCGTAGCGGGTCAGGTAGTCGGTCGCTATGATGATCCACTTATTTCCAGATGTTGACGTTGGAAAAGGGCCAAGCAAGTCCATGCCAATCTGCTGAAAGGGTCTTGAGGGAGGTTCAATGGGGTTCAGAAATCCTGCTGGTCGTGTGGGAGGAGTCTTTCGTCGCCGACAATCTCGGCATGTTTTCACATAGTGTGCGACATCGGCAGACAGTCGGGGCCAGTAACACTTGTCTTGAATGCGGCGGAGGGTGCAAGTAAACCCGAGATGTCCAGCTGTCGGCTCGTCGTGTGAAGCCTGTAGAACTTCTTCACGGAGACAAGTAGGTACAACAAGGAGGTACGCTGTTTTGTTCGCTGTAAAGTTCTTCTTCACAAGGACCTCATTCTGCACACAGAAAGAAGACAGTCCTCACTTGAATGAAGCGGGGGGTGAAGAAACCTTGCCTTCCAGGTACTCGATGAGGCCTTTTAGGTTGGGGTCCGAGCGTTGCTGCTGAGCAAAAGAGCTTGCGCTGATGGGTCCCAGGAAGGCGTCCTCATCGTCGTCCAGCGGCGGTGCATCTACAGGGGCTCGTGAGAGGCAATCGGCGTCAGTGTGCTTGCGTCCGGACTTGTAAACGACGGTGACGTCAAACTCCTGGAGACGCAGACTCCATCGAGCGAGTCGGCCAGAGGGATCCTTCAAATTTGCAAGCCAGCAGAGCGCGTGGTGGTAGCAGAGCGCGTGGTGGTCGCTGACCACCTTGAACGGCCGTCCGTAGAGGTAGGGGCGGAATTTCGACGTAGCCCAGATGATGGCAAGGCACTCCTCAGTGGTCGAATAGTTAGCCTCGGCCTTGGAAAGGGAACGGCTAGCGTATGCGATGACCTTCTCCAGCCCGTCACTTTTTTGAATGAGAACGGCGCCTAGTCCCACGCTGCTTGCGTCGGTATGAACTTCAGTATCGGCGTTTTCATCAAAATGCGCAAGGATCGGTGGGGACTGTAAACGACGCTGAAGTTCCTTGAAGGCTTCTGCTTGCGGCGCTTCCCATTTAAATGGCACGTCTGCCTTCGTCAGTTGGGTCAGGGGCTCGGCGATGCGCGAAAAGTTTTTCACAAATCGTCGGTAATATGCGCATAGCCCGAGAAATCTGCGCACTGCTTTCTTATCGGCCGGCGGTTGAAACTGTTCAATAGCAGCTGTTTTCTGCGGGTCTGGGCGTACTCCTTCCTTGCTAACGATGTGGCCTAGAAACAGCAGCTCTTCGTAGGCAAAGTGGCATTTCTCTGCTTTCAAGGTTAGGCCAGACGACTTGATTGCGTCTAGTACTGTTCGAAGTCTTTTGAGGTGCTCTTCAAAGTTCGAGGCGAAGACAACGACGTCATCTAAATATACCAGACAAATCTGCCACTTCAGACCTGCCAGCACTGTATCCATTACTCGCTGAAACGTCGCTGAAACGTCCTCGACGTAACTCTGGATCCTGGACTCGAGGAGTCGTTCGGCTCTTTCTTTCCTCACGACACTGGTGAATACCTTCAATAGTTCTCTCTTGAATAGCTCCCATGTCGTAAGGGACGACTCGTAGTTTTCGTACCAAGTGCGTGCGGAGCCATCCAATGAGAAAAAAACGTGTCCAATCTTTGCCGCATCATCCCACTTGTTGAATGACGCCACGCGCTCAAATTGGTCCAACCATTCTTCAGGGTCTTCGCCTAGGGATCCATTGAAAGTTGGCGGCACCCGCGGCTGCTGCAGTATGATCGGTGTCGACATCTTTGGCGAGGTTGCAGTGCTGGTAGCAGCGTCTTTTCGCTGTCTGGTGCGGTCCGGCAGTTTCCCGAACTCAGGCTCCTCTCCCTGGAGACGTCGGCTGGCTCGCTGAGCTGCTGGTTCGTCCTCGGGTGTGAAGCGCTTAGGGCTGGGTTCACGACTTGAAGGGGGCGTCCGGAACACGGAAGTTACCCAGCACCTCCACCAGATGTCACGTAGTGGTGACGGCAGTCGAAGCAGCGATGAAGACGGACGGAAGGGTCTTCTAAAAGAACTGTTTATTGGGCTGACTTGCACCCAAAATGGACTGAATCACTCAGCGGCGGCGAAGCGACAAGCGTGCTCGGCGGTCGTCGAACAGAATGCCCGCCGCTGTCGGCCGTGCTCAATTTAAAGCTGATAGCCAACATTCGAGATAAAGGGCGCAAAGTTACTGGAACATTCGGGAACAACGTAGAATCAGCTTTGCCTGGCTGCAATCAATCGAGATAAGGTGGTGTCGCGGCAGATTTGAAAAGCGAACAAACACTGCAAATATTGGCGGCAATATAATCGAGGCTTTTAATGCATTACCCCTACGGGAGACGCGCGGGGCCCGCACCAATTAGTCATAAAATGTGGGTCGTCGCATAAATGGGGGACACATACGGGGTTCCACTGTATCACTTGTGCTTGTTACTATCGGTTTGTATAGTCTGTGGGCGGCCCATCATGCAACTGCTCCCTACTAATTACTGCAGACCTTGCCCACAGCCTGGCATTCAAGCTGGCAGTAAAATAATAACCCGATGAACAATCAATGGAATGGGTGCAGGGTAAACTGAATTATGCTAAGCCTTTTCACGTATCACTAAATCCAACTATGCAAGCCACACACAAGCAAGATGCCAAACACCAGTGTGCTATTATTCTCATCCTACAACAAAACAAGCAAGCAAGCAATCTTCGATCTATTCACAGCACACACACCGAGCAAACGTGCCAGGCCCACTGCTCTAGCAAGACATCTCTAAGCTCAAATGAAGCAAGTATAAGGCATTCACCACTTCACTTCCTCCAAAGGAAAGCTTTTCACCTGCTACTGCCTCTAAGACAATACATTTACAGGTTCGAGCCCCACCATTATTACAAAGCAAGTAGCACTACCATTGAGGCACAGCATTAACGGGATTTAAAAAAGTGAAGGGCATATGAAATGACTTCATGCCTGTTTCTGCAAGAAAACAGAAGCGGTCACAAGAAGTGTTTAGTGAAGGACTACACACCTGTCAAGGCAAATGATGTCCTTGTTCTTAGTGTAGCACCTTGCCAGCCGCATGGCAAGGTCATTCGCCTCCGATCTACAACAAAAGAAAACAGCAAAAGGTGTAGCTGAAACAACAGGAACTAATAAAATCGAACAAAAACAAGGGGGAAGCTGTACACTGTGGCTCTGCAAATGGTTAAAGAAAATTGATGCAAGGAAACTGCCGTCAACACCCCGTCTCTACACGTAGTATGACCATTCCCATCTCATTTGCGCGATTAAAATTCTATACTCAAGTTGTAGGTTTTCTTGCAGCTACAGCCCCAAAAATTGACATGAAAACAGCCTTGCAGCTGTGGGGTTGACAAAAGTCAAAAGCGCAGCGGCGAGAACAAGCATTAAGAAAATACCAAATCATCCCAATACAAAACGAACAAACATTTCCCAAAATCAAGAATGCTGTGCATTGGTAGATTACACTAGATTCAGGAAGAATACAAGAGGTGCAGGGGGAATACAGGAGGTGCAGGGGGAATACAGGAGGTGCAGGGGGAATACAGGAGGTGCAGGGGGAATACAGGAGGTGCAGGGGGAATACAGGAGGTGCAGGGGGAATACAGGAGGTGCAGGGGGAATACAGGAGGTGCAGGGGGAATACAGGAGGTGCAGGGGGAATACAGGAGGTGCAGGGGGAATACAGGAGGTGCAGGGGGAATACAGGAGGTGCAGGGGGAATACAGGAGGTGCAGGGGGAATACAGGAGGTGCAGGGGGAATACAGGAGGTGCAGGGGGAATACAGGAGGTGCAGGGGGAATACAGGAGGTGCAGGGGGAATACAGGAGGTGCAGGGGGAATACAGGAGGTGCAGGGGGAATACAGGAGGTGCAGGGGGAATACAGGAGGTGCAGGGGGAATACAGGAGGTGCAGGGGGAATACAGGAGGTGCAGGGGGAATACAGGAGGTGCAGAGATGGTGTAGAAGTAGAGAATCTGCCTCGCGTGCAAGAGGACCGGAGTTCAACCTGGTGCAGCGCAATTCTCCACCGGGAGCGAGAAAAATAAAATTCCGCGTGTCGATGGAATTTCATAACCAGGCCTGGGGTGCAGCCTCGGTGGCCATCGACAATCTCGGTGGCCAGAACCGACAACGCACTCCCTCACTAGAACAGGATTTGGCTACCCTGGTATAGTACTTGGCAACAATCTTCCATGAGCAAGCCAATTAACACTCTGCCTTCATTCCCCAGTGGCTGCAGAGCAACTGACCAAGGCAGTGATCAGACCTGCAACGCAGCAGAGGGTGCTAAGAATCTCTGGCTCCAGACTGGCCACCATTGGCATCTGAACCTGGCAACGTCTAACGCTAGAGCCTTATCTAGTGAAGCTAGCCTAGCAGTGCTGTTCGAGTAACTAGCTGGTATTAAATGGGATGTCATAGGGCTTAGCGAAGTTAGGAGGACAGGTGAGGCCTATACAGTACTAAGGGGCAGGCACTTAGTCTGCTATTGCGGATAGACAAGAACTAGGTGCGGGATTCCTAATTAATTAGGATATAGCTGGTAACGTAAAGGAGTTTTATAGTATTATCGAGAGGGTGGCAGCTATTGTAATTAGGCTCAATAGGAGGCGCAAGATGAAGGTGATGCAGGCCTATGCACCTACACCCAGCCATGATGACCAGACCGTTGAAAGCTTCTATGAAGACGTGGAATCGGCAATGAACAAAGTGAAATCACAATACTCTGTACTGATGGGAGACTAATGCGAAGGTGGGCAAGAAACAGGCTGGTGACCAGGCGGTAGGCAAATATGGGATAGGTTCTAGGAATAGCAGGGGAGAATTATTAGCAGATTTTGCAAATAGGAATAGCTTACGGCTCATGAATACGTTCTTTTACAAACGAGAGGACAGGAAGTGGACTATGCACTCAACCTGGCATCACTCAGGATGTGGTCACCCTCAGAAAGGTGCACTGTAGCAACTACAGAATGGCAAGCTCTCAAATTAACTTAGACTTGAAGAGGGAACAGAAGAACCTGCTGTTGCTGTACTTTGCGATTACTTCTGTTCTTTTCGTGTCTTATACTTACACTGTAGTATTTCTCATTTCCGTTATGCCAAATCGTTTTCTTTAAACCTATATTTTGTATTATATTGTCTATTTCGCTTGCTTCTTTACTTACTCTTTGGTGCTCTGCTCAATTTTTTTCCACGTTGTACCTAGATTTTTTACTGTTCCTTTGCTTGTTAATGATGTTCCTTGTACATGCTTTTTTTTTTATACTGACCCCACCCCCCCCCCCCCCCCCCCCCCCATGTAATATCCTCGAAGGAGGGCCTTTAGGGGTATGCGGAATAAAAATAAATGAAGCGGAAGTCCCATTAACGAGTTAGTGTAAGAGGGAAAACAGCAATTTAGGATATCGCTGAAGAAGAGGGTTATTCGGCTCTGAGGAAAATGATTTCAATGCTTGAACAATGAACGATAATCGCACAGGTACCATTACGGAGTGCGCAGTAGAGGTAGGCGGTAGGACGGCTCGGCAGCTATCTCAGGAGACAAAAGATCCGATTAAGAAATGCCAAAGGATGAGGGCGGCTAACCCTACAGACGGAACAGAAATAGCAGAGCTATTGAAGTTAATAAGCGGTAGGTAGCAGACATAAGGAAGTTTGATATGGAGAGAATCGAGCATGCTCTAAAGGACGGAGGTAGCCTAAAAGCGGTCAAGAGGAAACTAGGCATAGGTAAAAACTAGACGTATGCGTGTATTGTGTTGGGTTTAATGGCGCATAAGCATCTAAGGCTATCACACAGCAATGAGTCATCCCACCAGCAACGAAAAGAAAGCAAAGAGAGCCTTAGGAGCAATGCAAAGTAGAAAAGCAGCTGATGAAGATCAGCCGACAGCAGATCTGTTGAAGGATGAAGGGGAGATTGTGCTAAAAAACTTGCCACCCTGTATACGCAATGCCTTATGACCTCGACCGTACCAGAAGCTTGGAAGAGTGTCAACATTATCTTAATCTATAAGAAAGGAGACTCCAAGGACTTACAGACCGATCAGCTAACTGTCCATTGCCTACAAGGTATGCACTAAAGTAATCACTAATAGAGTCAGGGCAACCTTAAACTTTAATCAACCAAATGATCAGGCAGGCCTTCGTAAAAAAGGATATTCCACAACAGATCATATTCACACTATCAATCAGGTGATAGAGAAATGCACAGAATATAACTAACCCCTATATATAGCCTTCATTGATTACGAGAAAGCATTGGACTCAGTGGAAACCTAAGCAGTCATACAGGCATTGCGGAATCAGGGTGTCGGAGGGCCTTACGTCAAAATACTGGAAGATATATATATAGCAACTGCACAGCTACTATAGTCCTCCACAAAGTCAGCACTAACACTCCTATAAGGAAGGGCATCAGGCAAGGAGACAATCTCGCGAATGCTATTTACCGCCTGTTTACAGGAGGTATTGAGAGGCCTGAATTGGGAAGAATCGGGGATAAGAGTTAATGGAGAATACATAAATAGTGCGATTCGCTGATGACATTGCCTTGCTGAGTCACTCAGGAGGTGAACTGCAAATCACGATCAACGAGTTACACAGGCAGAGCAGAACGGTGGGTCTAAAATTAACATGCAGAAAACCAAAGTAATGTTCAACAGTCTACAAAGGGAACAGCAGTTCACAATTGGCAGCGAGGCGCTGGAAGTGGTAAGGGAATGAGTCTACTTAGGGAAAGCAGTGACCGCTGATTCAAATTCTGAGGGGGAAATAACTAGAAGAACAAGAATGGGGTAAAGCACATATGGCAGGTTCTCTCAGATCATGAATGTCTGTTTACCAATATCGCTTAAGAGAAAAGCTGCACCTTGCCGGTACTCACCTACGGGGCAGAAACTTGGAGGCCAACGAAAAGGGTTCAGCTTAAGTTAAGGACAGCACAGCGAGCCATGGAAAGGAAAATGATAGCTGTAACATTAAGAAACCGGAAGCGGGCAGAGTGGCCAAGGGAACAAATGTAGGTTAACGATATGCTAGTTGAAATCAAGAGGAAGACATGGGCTTGGGCAGGGCATGCAATGCGAAGGCAAGATAAGCGCTGTTCCTTAAGGGTAACAGAGTGGATTCCAAAAAAAGGGAAGTGTAGAAGGGGGTGGCAGAAGGTGAGGTGGGCGGATGAGATGAACTTTGCAGGCATAGGGTGGACGCAACTGGCAAAGGACAAGGTTCACTGGAGAGACATAGGAGAGGCCTTTGCCTTGCAATGGGTGTAGTCGGCAAGGGCTAAAAAAAAAGACTCTCCCTCCATCCCCCCCCCCCCCCCCCCCCCCCAAAAAAAAAGGTGAAATTCAGCACCCCCTACCCTTATTGAAGGTTTTTCAAAGGCCACGGAGGATAAACTGCAGTTGCCCTGTATTGATAGATTTCTGCATTCTAACAAAGGATGCTTTCATTGAAAACCGCTTATATGCTAGAAAAGGCTAAAAAAAGTACACACAACTGGCCATTTTCACAAGCAAAACTGTGAACTGCAAGCATTTTTGTATGCAAATCACTCAGGCTAGGCTACACTACCATCCACTTCAAGGGGAAAAAAACACAATTTCCGAGCCTAAGTATGTCCTTTGGCGACACACAGAAATACAGACAAAGCAACCAATTTTGCAAGAACAAGAACTGAATGGAGTTGCGCTCAGTATCCCTTCAAAGTGCCAAATATCACCAAAATGAAAAGGAACTGCACAGAGGTAAGCCAGGACTGACCCTGAATTGACGAAATAGCAGACAGACAGCTTGTTGGGGAAGTAGTTCGTGAGCCGCTGAGCATAAAGGACCAGGTTGTCATGCAGGTAGCGGCTGTTGGTGCTGAGCAGAGCCATCTGTTCCGAGCCAGCCTTGACCACGTGAGGGTGGCAGTGCCCCACTGGGACATAAAACGAGGTGTGCTCATGCTTCCAGCAAACAAGAGCATGATTGCCCTTCAATTCAACCCTTTTCATTCAAGCACGGCAACAAGCAAGGTGGACAGGTACTGGCACTTGCAGAAGTTTTCAGCCCACGGGGCCCTCAAAAAGCAACAACAAAGGTGACTGTGTGCCCTCAACTGCCCCATGTATACACAGTGCACACATCAAAGTCTAGCACAGCCTCCAGGCTTCTGTGGCCCAAGGAACTGCTACAAGCACCTGTACCCTATATGCAAGAGGCACTAAAGGCCATAGGACAGGTCATACCCCTATAGATTGAGAAGGAAACATTCTTGTTCTACACAAGCAACACAAATCTGCTCCTGCATCTTACAATGACCATCAAAATATAGCACATGGCATGATTGCTTACAAATGGAGACATTCACGGTCACCAAGATGGAAAGTTTAAGCATGGTTTAATACTAATATTCTTAATAATTAAGTTTAACGAATGTGTGATTACAACCCTGGTACAGCATGCGGAAGAAAGCCTCGGCGACTGCACAAAAGTGCTGCTCGCAGCTAAACGTCCAGAAAATGACTGAAGCCCGGCCCTGGCCGACAATTTTGCATGACAAGACAGGGAGTGTGCTGAAGGACCAAACGAAGGAGAGGTGAAGACTGGATGAGTCCCCTCACCTTCATTGCTTGTTTGTCCTTGAGTACAGCCCCTGTCCAAACATTTGTTTTAAGCCATCCCCCAAAATGCACTTTCATACACCCACCATGGGCAACGTTGTTGATGCAGTCAAGATAGGCATTGCCAGACTCGTCGTACATGTACTGGCCCTGACCACGGACGATCTTCAGGGGCCCATTGCTCTTGAAGAACACTGTGCACGACTTCCTGCAGCACACACACACACACACACACACACACACACGCAACAGAGAGTTAGAGGGTGCCACCACAAATGGTCACAAGAAAACAAGAAAAAAAACGCACTGGCAGATTCAACGTATGTCTCTTGGGCTGCACAACTGACACAGCAGGCACCTGCTTGCTTGCTGTGCTGCAGCCTGACAAATTCAAAGCCTATAACCAGGCAGCCCTTAAACACTATGCATGCAATGGGGAAATTGATGCATCCACATAATGAAATATTACAATTCGAAAGCCTTTGTTTGCCGAAGCATTATTCCGCTTGCTGGTGCGCCAAAGTAAACCGAAAATTAATCAGTTAGCAAGCACTGTCAGCTACCGATGACAACTCGCAACACTGCTGGCTTTCCGAAATCCTAGGATGAATCTGTGAATGAGTGACCACAGACCAAAAATGAAGCCTCAGCAGGTATGGCATTGCCCTAAATACAAAAGCTGGCACAAGACCAAAACAAATGATGAATTGCAACCAGTCGCACAACCTAAGAGACAACGCTGGAACCTTTTGTTTTTTTTTGCGGCAGTCTGAGAGGGGAAGGGTGGTGCCTCGAACTGATTACAAATTTAGCACACTTCACTGTGTTGTGCTCTTGGCTGCAAAGAGCATTCTGTGTGCAACAGAACACAGCTGAAAAGTGTCACACACACACGCAGTGGCTCTGGAGCACAAAAAAAAAGGAAAGGCGGGCAAGCAAAAAATAGAAGGGGGGGGGAGAAAATAGTGTTGCAGACCTCGCCGGCAGGCAAAACTGTCACGCCGACCTGGCTGCAACAGCAGGGAGGAATCCAGGGGAGGCAAAGTGCAAATGGGAAAGGATGGCACTGTCAGCTACAGGCATACACACTTGCGCGCACACACACACACACACACACACACACACACACACACACACACACACACACACACACACACACACACACACACACACACAAACGCATGCAAGTGCCAAGCACTTGCAGAACACTCGACGCAGATTTCTCTCAACACTTCCTCTCTCAACCAACAAGCAGCCCCTGGCTCTATGTGCAAGAGGAGCCCAAGTGGGCCCTCCAAAATAAAGTAGAAGAAGATCAAAGAGATTATTACCTTCCCCTCTTTCTGCCGAGTCAATACACGTATACCACCTGGCAGCAGAGGCCACACCCGCACAACTGCGGGATGACCACCCATGTGGTGGACACCTCTAGCCATCACAAGAGACTAGAGCACATGGGTGGGGCTAGCTATCTCCTCCAAGTTCAGTGCACGCTGGATCTCCCCCAGTGTAGTCCGAAGTGGTCCTCTGGCCACAGGGAATGGCTGGTCGACAAACCACTGTGCCTGCTTGGGCTTTTTCAGTCAGCCAAAGAGCATGTGCATCCGTCCGTCCATCTGTCCACTGTGTGCTAGCGCTACAAAGAGTGTCCTAGCCCTTTTCCCCCATTTCTGGTACACCGCAAACAGCCGCGTGGGGTATTTGTCCATGTTACACCTGCGGCAATGGTAAGGGCTGTCTGATGGTTGCTGGGAGCTACTGGCGGCAGCAGCAGCTGTGGTCTTTGTGGTGGTTAGGGCTTGGGCGCCTAAAAGGAAACTAAAAAAGGTGAGGCAGATTAGTATGTGCAGCAGGGACGGACCAGGGGGCTCGTCTTTAGCACAGACACGCACAGCAGCACACACAAACAGATGCGAGCGCTGGAGCAGTGGTGCACCCAATCTAGAAACCTAGCCATCAAGGCACTACCCAAAGTGAGATGGGCAAAACTTTTTGTGCAAGAGGTGGCAGAAAGAAGAAAAAACTATGCAGAACTGCAATAATTACGTCCCATAAACAACACAGCAGTGTTATCACAGTGACTGCAATGCGCTTCAGAACTATCAAGTGCAAATACAAACAGTTTGAGTGTCTCATACAGTTGGAACATTTGCCCTCACAGTACAAGAAGATCCCTGCTAAAAAGAAAAAAAAAGAGTTCAGTTTGTGTTTATTACCACAGCTTAATTACTGCAAATGCACGTCCAAACCTCGTTTGATACAGGGCTTGAAATCATGAAGCTGTATGTGGGCCAAGACGGACACCATGGTGAAGGGCTCTGGATTAATTGAGACGATCTGGAGTTTTTGCATTTTGCCTACATCTAATTTCAGCTGCGGCCAGGATTCGATTCCCCAATCTTGGGCTTGTCGGGCCTACACCATAGCCACAGAGCATGCAAACGGAATTCTAGATGTGGGAAATGCGGCCAGCCTCCCAAACTCAGTCCTCAAGGCCAGCTCTGTCACATATACACCGCTCACAAGCAGACCGCTGTCAACAAGCAGTGTACGGAGTGCTCCTGATTACACCTGAAACCTGACAAAGCAACCTGGCAGGGGTGTAATAGATGCAACATGCCAAAAAAAAAAAAAATAGTCTACTGCTTTGGTCTTAGATGTCTTTGGTGTTCAAAGGACAAAGCTAAGGAAATTTATGACATCCCATGTTCTAAACTGAATACATCTCTGTGCATCACATGCCCCCAGACGCACGGGCACTTGAGAGGCAGAGATGCTTTCACTTACACACCTAGGTGGTGGTGGACAAACATGTTGAAAGAAAAAAAAAAAAACTGGAGAGGACACTTAAACTCTGCCTTTTAAGGGTATGATGGGATAGCATTATGGGCTAATGCCCACATATGCAAAATTGGTCATTCTCGACATTCACAGATCCCCGGGAGTCCTCATACCACTCCTGGCGCAGCGGTGCAGTGGTTTAGTGATGTGCCACTCTCTTGAGATCGGAGCTGCTGCCACCAGTGGGGCTTGCGTGACCCTGGTTGCTCTTTCCGAGCAACCTCTTGCAACCAATTATCAATTTAAGTGTCCCCTGCCATGGTGGTCAGTTTGCTCACAATCTGGTGGGCAGGTTGTGATGACACCACAAGGTCACGTGACCCAGTAGCCCACCTAGGTTGCTTCTCTGGGGATTTTTCGCTCACAGCATAGAGATCGCCAGATTTTATGCAAAATGGGAGCCTTAACGCCAACGTGCTAAAAGGAGGGGGGCCAGGGATTTATGCAGAAAAACTGGGCAGATTTAAGACAAACCATATAAGTTTACATCTTGAACGTAGCTAGTAAAACTACGGTATGCTTGTGTGGACCCATAACCTAACGTTTGCAGTCTTCAGGATGCACTAGGCTGATTCCTATGCACGTAGGGCCACATTACCAGAACTGATCCACACAGCTATACCTAAAAGACATGCTAAAGCAGAACTTGATTTTATGGAACATTCATGCTCATCTGTGCACTGATCAAAAACAACATTTGCAACAATATAATTATTGTCAAAGTTAACACAGCTTGCATATGGTGCCTACAGCTTTTTCCCCCCAATTTCATATGATGGCTATAGAGTTTAGTCGGGCACACCAGTACTTCCGGCTCCCAAAACCACTCAAAGGGCAGGAACTTCACAAGCCTTGCAATTATCCACGTCTATGCAATGACTATTTTGCTGCATATACTTCATACTGCTTGCTGTGCCAAGGAAAGCGAAGTTTTCCCAAAGCTTGCAGGCAAGGCTTGTGAAGTCTTCCATTTCACAAGAGTGACGTCTGAAAACCAGGTTGAATGCTGCTTGAAGTAGGGACTGCTCGGAAGAAGCTGGCAAATTCAGCCAATCTGTTACATTCAATCTGAACTTAGCTGCAACGTGCATGCTTGTACGACGCACAGCGCCAAACACAGGTGAACAGGGCACGTCGGAAAATGAGCAGGAATACGCTGCAAACAAACGGACCACACATAGATTCGATCATTGATGGCAATCACGCCAACCGCATCAGGTCCGAGGTTTCATTAGTTGCATATGAGGCCACCTAAACAACCAAATAAACTTGATAGCAGAATGGGTGACACTAACCTTTAGGTCCCTAGCGGAGCATATTACGATCATATGCCGCTAAAACGCATGTATATTGTCACTTATCTGTGTGGCACTTATCCCCGCGACAATTAGACGCTGTGGTAAAGTTGCTGGTGCCAGGATCCTTCGAGAGTCACGCCACCCGACCATCATGTCATGCAAAGTGCGCGCTTCTACTCAGCTTATCAGTTGCGCTCTTGGCAACTACCATGCTTACGGAGACGCGACCGCGGGCGGAACGTCAGCTAGGTCGGGCAGCCAGTTACTTGAAAATAGAACGAGGCAAAGACTGCCTAAGAACGCCGGGCACAGCAAAGATTTCTGGCTCAACGCCCTAGCAGTGGTACTACATGCACCAGAAATAGGTAACCACGCGAGTGACGCAATAATGGGCATGCGCCGGGATTGTGAAAGTGCGCACATCGTAAGCGCTAAACGCGGTTAAAGAGAATGTCTGCACGCTATACAGCCTACCGGTAACTACCCGACTTGGCAAAGACAGAGCGAAGGATATGAAGTGAGGAACAGGTAACGGCAAAGTGAAGGGCGCTCGTCCACTAGGGTCAACGGACAAAAATTTTGGCAGCGGAGTCCGAGCAATCACTGCTTCTAGCTCGACACAATGAGTTCCATGAGCCAAGCGCTGAACGGACGTGAAAATGATTTAAGACGAGTTTTTCACGCATTCAGACTCACCCGACATAGATGTCGCGAAGCCGGATGGTTTCCTCTTTGCAAATTTTCTCGAGTGAGGACGGTGCGCTGGTCTCCATTGCGGCCGGGTCGTAAGTGCGCGTGAAACGCGGTGCTTGCAGTGACTAGACTTTAACGAACAGTACGCTCGAGCAGGCAGCGAAACTGCACTGAACACTCAGCAACAGCAGTGCAACAGCAGTTCAGGCAAAGCCCGATGTTTCCCAGCGGTAACGGTTGACGCACACACAGACGCGACCTCTCTGAGTGAAGCCGCACTGCCCGCTTTTAATGGCACCGTGCCTCTTTTGCGCCACGACGCTCATTGGCCGACCCGGGAATACGTTGCTGCACTAGCCAATTGCATCCCTCCAGAGGCACGACGTCGTTGCTACGCTATCTTGCGTGGAAGAGTGCAGCGTGCAGCCGCGCAGGGGGCCTGCTTTTTTACTTTTTTTCGGTATTGGCGGGGAGCGCGTTAGGAATACCGATACAGCAATCCCTCCCTCCCAGCGCTGCTGCCCTGCTCTCGGCAGACGGACTGACGGGCGAAGACTGGGGGGAATGGAGGCGGGACGGCCAACTTCCGGCCAATCTTCTACGCGTCGACGCCACCGACGCCTGGACGCTTTGATTGTGAGGATGCGTAAACATGCGCCGTGAGCAGACGCCCCGGGTTTGCAGATCCAGCCAAAACCACCTCGGCGGCCGAGCGCTCATTCGCTGCTTTTTTTTTTCTTTTTCTCATTGGGAACGCGCAGGCGTGAGCGGAGTGAGAAAGCGGCGGCTGCGCCAAGCGAGAGGGCACGACGCCCATGTGCTGTGCACGTGGCGATAACGTGCCGGAGGGCGTGTTAATTGCTCACGGGGGTGTGTGCGACCTGGCGAGACACCACAAGGACATTCCTGTCGTTGCAATCGCGCGCCGGAGCCGGTTCTCTGGGTTTTATCGCACTCCGCACAGCTGATTGCTCCTGGGAATGCCTTGAGCGGGTCTTTCGGTAATGTCGAGCGTGCGCGTCGCTTACAGATTCCAGGGAGCCGGCTTTCACAAAGTAGCCACCGAAAGCTGTCGCGCTGTTATCGGCGCGCCCCGCAGGCCCCCGTCTATCTGCCGAGTGTCCTTATTTCCTTTTCGCTCGAGTGCCAGCTCTCGCCTTGCTGCCATGTAAGCCTCGGATCGATTACGGCTATCCGCAGTGCGGCCGCTTCGTTTTGCTAAAGTGTCTGATACGGTTCTCCATTCATGCGTGGGTCGTAGAAAGCGACGAAGTCGAGAGCGCGAAAACGGCACGTGTACAGTCGCCAGCCCCATGCCTCTGCCATCTGTGTCGTCGGCCAGTGGGATAGGCGAATCGCCGTATTGCTCTGAATCATGAAATTAGAAAGGAAGCTGTGGAGTTTGGCTATCTAGTGCAGCTATCTTCTCAATTAGAAAGAGCTAAATAAATGGGAGTTTGAGAGGAACTACGCGCGAACAGCCTGTGTGGCTTTGTGCCAATATAAAAATAGATATGGCCCTTTGGCCAAGTTAGCGCTCTTTTCAGACATTGAGTTTAAGCAGAGCGCTTTGGCGCTCAACCGGAGAGCGAGAAATGAGGATTTAAGGCTCTGGGCGGCGCCTTACAGGCTTGAGCGCGAGGTTTTCGCATCTCCGTGAGCATCCCGCCTCCGCAGTAATATCTGTTTCACTTGAAGAGCACCGGAGAGCGGTCTCGTCAGCGCTGTAACCATCTCGTCGTTCGCTGTCAAGGAGAAAGCCGTGTACTCGATCAACTTGACTACTAACTGCTGATAACAATGACTGCGCTTTGCGAGACAATTGATGGAGTATAATTTAAAAAACACTAGCTGCGCTTCAGTGCGCTGCATTCTGTTGACCTCATTTCCTGCTGAGCAGTGCTCCTCGGTGGTGAAACGGGACAGCTTGTCGTGACGGGAGGTATACCCTTCTCTTCCAAGGTCGCCGTATACAATGAATCAAATCAATCGATCGATAAGGATAGGAAGGACAACAGAGAGTGAAACTATCACGACGATTAAAAGAAGTACCAGCAAAGCCTCGACCGCACAACAAAAGCATGACAAACAGAGGGCATTTAGATGAAGAGAGAATTCTTGTAGCAGGGCCCATCACCTGAGCGGAGCATAATGCAAGGCGCGAGTGAAGAGGAGAGAAACCAGCAGCGAAAACAGCAATCATGCGAACATGTGAAAGGCAGCTAGAGAACTAGTTTTCAGTTTGTTCGAAAGCAAGGATAAGGAGCTAGGTTTGAAATAATGCCTACACGGTCCCAGTAAGTATTATACAATGGGAGAGTGTCGGCTGTGCAAGACATCAATTAGGAAATGGCGATTTGAACAGACAATTTTGTTCAGTACGCGATTGTTAATTAAGCCTCCGCAGGTCATCTACATAATATCACGATGCAAAAGTCTGTAAAGGAAGAGAACACCTACTCGCACTCGTCGACACCACAGGTAGCTTGGGACGAATTTCCAGGAAATGCATGTCACCGTTGATGTCTGCTTTGAGGTGACGGAAACGGTGCTTGCAAATGGACAAGAACTCACTCTGAACCCTTTCGATATGGTCGCTGTTGGGCTTTCACGTTCCATTCCAAACAGTTGATCCGAGAAGATTGTTGTGTGTTGGGTTTTGTGCCACATAGGCAACGTAGGTCATCATGCGCCAAGAACAAGGTATGGAGAAATTTCCTGGGTAGTTTTATAGAAATGTTAAAGATCTTCAGTGATTTGGAGTGCTCGCAAAGTTACAACTACCCCGTAAGGACAAGGGGAAAAAAAATTAGAAATTGGTACTATTAAAAGTTTTAAAGGGCGTCGGGTAACCTAGGCGGTCATCCTTGCCCTGGCAGGGATCTCGAGGCTCCCATCTGATCAAACAAAGGCCTCAGCCTTCTTCTCAGGGGTGAGAAAGTGGCTGAGGTGTACTAAAATTCAACAGACCAGTGGGTACAAAATTTAGAGTTTCTCGAGAAATCCCGTTTCTCTAAGAAAACTGAAAACGCACGACATATCAACAGTTGTATTATCTCCTAAAAGAAGCGCAGGATGAAAAGGAATGTATTCGTTATAAAATTGAGTAAAGTACTTTTTCCTTACTTCTTCTAGTTTTGCACAAGAGAATAAAATAGGGTTAACCGTAACTTCATCTCCGCATTCTGTGCAAAAGGGTTTATCTTCTTTTGTCAGCAGGAATTTTTGTGTGATATCCGAGAAGAGGTAGGCAGAGAGATGTATATAATAAGAATAATAAAAACAACAATAACTAATAATCTCATTGCCAGTTTCCATGATACATTTTGAATTACGGGCCTGTCAAAGCCAACAATGGCTTGAGGGTCTAGGCCCCGCAAAATTGCGAAAATACAGAGAAACCCAGCAGAAAGAAAATTTCCAAGGATTGGCTTGTAAGAGAACACAGAGAGAGAAAAAATGAGAAAAAAGTGTTACACATCAGTTTCGTCACAAGAAATGAAGAACAGATGCAGAAACATGAATGCAGAGGAACAATACAATAATTGAAAGATAATAAGCGCAAGATAATAATAATAATACTAATAATAACAATAATAATATTCACAACAAGAAAAATAAGCCGCTACGGTGGCTCTGTGATTATTAAAGCTTGACAGAGCCGCTGGTCTCCCATACACTGAACATCGTCACAGCAGCATTGCTTGCTTTAAAAGGATTCACGGTAACGACTGGAATTTCCCTTGCCGATTGGAAATGCAACATAAAAAGTTATTGCGAAATGAAGTAAGAAGAAACATTCACAATTTCACGGATCCGGTAGGTATACAGAAAGACCTGTAGAACGATCGTGGAGTCAGGCAAAAAACAAACAAAGCACATATTGTCGCTTGAATCGAGGTAAGAGGAACCAATCTCCAACAAGATGTACAGTTAGGAATAATTGGACATAAATAGAGAAAATGTCCTAGCACTTCTTAAAAAACTGCCGAATTTCATTAAACGTCATGCTTTCAAGTTTTATGTGACCTTCATCTAATCTGCTCAGTATCCCGGGGAGTCTGTTCGGTAAAGCGCTTGTCTTGCATACATGTCCCACCGCTGTTCCCCTACAATGAGTCGGTTCTATATTGTCCGTGCTACCTCGGACGCTCTAACAGCTGGGCGCCCCACACCAGCTGTTGTGTGCAAAGTGCGGCGCGCGTGTGACCATTGACTGCCGAGTTTCCCGTCATCAGCACACGCGCGCCGCGAAGACAACTGACTTTTTGACTCTTTGTGTAAATAATGTATATAGTATATTTATTTTGCATTTATAGTGTTCACTTTTAATGTTTTTATGCAGTGTATATCTATTTTATGTAGTGTACTATTTACCTCCCCCCATGTCTTTCTTCTGTCCGCTCACCTCTTTTATTTCATTTCTCCCACCTGCCTGCTATCCTTTCTTTCCGCTGCCCCAGCTCAGGTGCCGCCGCACGTGATGGCAGATGCCGGGGCTAGCAAAAATCTTTTACCTTCCTTTTATGTTATTTTAAATAAACCACTACTACTATATTGTCCGCAGAACATAAATTGTTTTCAAAATTTTCGGCTTCCAAGGCTGTGTTACGCATCCGGTGTGCTGTAGTGTTTTCCCTTAAGTTGGCTGCACGTTGTGATAATGAACAATAATTTGTTGTTGTTTTTTCGTTTTTAGGTGTTTTGCATAGAAAAGTTGCGGTATAATCTGTGCTACCCCTGGATTAACCTACTGCAGGAATGCATGTGTGCTGTGTCGTGCCTTCTCAGGTGTGCAGATATTGAGTATTGCGACCAAGATAGCGACTAAATAACCTTTACGCGCGTTTTGTTGCGTCAGTTGTCAGCCCTCAACGGAGGCGCTTACGCAATCTCCGCTTAAACCAAATTTCCTGTTCATGGTGGCTCCGCAGGGGGATCATGATGATGGTGAAAAACGTTATTGGTCTAAGGGGTTCGTGACGCCTTGTCTGGTCGCTGCCCTCAGTCAACGCCTCCTCTAACGGAGGCGTTGCATATTTGTTGCTTGCGTTAAAAGTCTTCTTTACCAGTGGTGTTTTTATTTACTCGTCTCACTCTGCCCACGATGCCCGGCAGTCATCTATTCCATAAAAAAATAAAGGTTGCAGCGTCTCGACTGATCTTCAAGTTCGGACAGTCATGACTGCAAGGAGGCGGAATTAACGAACAATAATTGCACTGCGGTTTTGCACGGTAGATATATTTCATAATCAATTTGGTCGAATGAGTTTGTTTTTTCTTACAGGGCGTCTAGTCTATTTACGATAGCGCCAATGTTCATTTCAGTATTTTTTTTCGACTAGCTTTGATAGCTTTTATGTCAGTGCCCATATCGGTCTGGCTCTTTGCTTCGTGCACGGATCGAGCCTTAAGATCTTTTAGGAGATGAAATATGAGCTTCATCTGCTCGGACGGCTCGTCAGGCAAAGACTAGTTCAACCGCGGACTGGGAATGAGTCCGGGGCCCTGGGTTCAACTCAGTATCACCAAAGGACAATAGTAAAAAGTCATTGAAAAACAATCAACAGTGATATCCAAAAGCACTCGTGGTCGCGGGGTCAACACTTCTGGCGTACGTAGAGACAAACTACAGAGAATGTTTACTACATTCCAATCAGTGCGAAAGCACGGATTTCTGCCACGTAGAAGACGACACACAACAGAACAAGGAACGATTTTGCGCGGGGTTGGTATACCCGTCGGATTAGTGCTCTCACGAACTAAAGCATTACACACCTATAACGCGCAACAGCGCGTAGCGCGGGACATGTCGGTGATGGCCCTGTGCACCTACTGATGAAAATGCCATGCTGGCACCTTCTTTTCGGTGGTGGTTGACGTCACCGTGGATTTGAATTATGCGCAGAGGACGGGAATGACGAGCCGGTCGGTTCAGCTATATAGACGTGGTGCTGGAGATAGCCGTGCACCTTGGTGTGGTCGGGACCCCCTTGCGGTATTCACACGGAGGGCACCGGCGCGGATGGACGTGGAGAGGAGGTGCGCGACGTCACCGACCCGCCGAAGTCCGCCCCTGCTCTTGGACTCACGATTCGCAGGGAGACGCCGAGAGGGACGAGCGAACACCCTAACATAAGGCCTGCTGGCTCTTCCCCCCTGAGCTACGTCACGCAAAAGAGGCCTACATAGAAGTTCCGTGCAGCACGTTTCGAGCGATGTAGGGGTGTTGCAGATGAGGCCAGCAAGGTATACAATGGTTAACCCCACCTATTCAGAGAAGTCGGAGTGGGGGAAGATGGGAAGACGGCGACGACAGTGAGATCGGTTCCGCAAACACGTGACACTTCCTTTGATTGCCTCGGGGAAAGCAGAGTCGTGGCACGTCGCGACATGCTTCCGAACGCACTTTTTTTTCTCGTGCTGCGCTCGCGGTTGTGTGTCCTTCGAGGGGATGTGCCTTACTTGGAGCGGAATGTGGAACACCCTCCTGCCGGGATGCGCGTAACAAGCGCTGCGTGCCCAACTGCCGGATCAGTTGCAAATCGGGGCCCAAAAACCACGTTTTGAAGTTTCCCCTGGGTGAAGAACAGGACGCCTGGATTAGGGCTACACCACGAGCAAACCTCGTTGTGTCACCGAACTCCAAGGTAAGATGTTTGGAACGTCTCCAAGTAATAGTATCTTCTGAAAAATAGGACAGACTTAGCGCTGTATTATAGAAAAGTGTCTGTAAACCAAAAAGCTTGTAAGCAGCAAATCCAGAACTTCAAGAGATAGCTCTCTTGCCTATTTACTGCTGCTATTTAAACAAAATTGAACTTCCCTCTAGATTTGGAAACTTCACTCGTGCGAGACGGCCACCACATCGAGGAGCTTACAGAGAGCACCACAACTGCGCCGCTTTCGCACAGCCACAATCCCAACCAAGTTTCCAGCTGAATGCAATTCTGCGAGGGATGTCCTCGACTCGAAGGGAACGCGTATTGAGTCTGCTGCTTTGAAAACGGCGCTTGAAGAGTCTGCCGAAGTATTCCTCAAAGAACAGGAAGTGGATACATTCCGGCACATTACCTAAGGAAATGAACGCCTTATTTACTGCACATATTGAAGGCCAAGCTCCAGGCATCAAATATGCAGTTGCAGTAAAAGCTGACATTATCGTCACAGTTTACTTTGTAAAAACGCCGATAATGAAAATGGGTACCAATTTCTCCACTCCATCTGCAGTAAAACAGCAAGAAATCCGCGGTGGAGCTACTTGTGAGCATTGAGCACAGCTGCGTCTACCCCAGTCAAAATCCCAAATCCGCAAACGAAGACATCTGCTTGCTATGTTGTCATTAAGTGGACGGAAGAAGTAAGTGTATATATTTGTCTTGAGAGCAAAATTATAATGAATACATGTCCCCCCCCCCCCCAAAAAAAAACTACATACGCAGCTGTGAACCTAATCAAGTGTGCTTCATTTCTCATTATAAACGCGCTCCATAAAATTGTAGGTACAGAAATAAGAAAGGTAAAGGTTTTAAAACAGAGGTGAATTTATTTAAAAGAATGTACAAAGATAAACGTTTAGTGAGAAAGACGAGAACGCGACAGAGTTGCTGATATTAGTACCTATAAACAACCTTTACAAAGCTGGTTAATGGCTATTGCCCCTAAATAAATGACTCGTAAAGTGCCGGCTCTTTATTCTAGCGTTTAGTGGAAGAAAAAAAATGTGGATTATTTCTGCTAGGTGATCCCAGCCGCGATTCCACAAACTCCACCGTAAGTGGCGGCGACTGTGGGCCTCTTTTCGTGACGTCACGGGAGGAGTACTCAGGACTTCTCAAATTCCCTAGAGGGTGTTGGCTGAGGAGGCAGAGGGGGAATGGTCGAAAAGGAAGGAAGGGGCCAAAACAATGCCGCCTTGCTGACAGGTGGCGAAAAAGAAAAGAGGAAGGGGGAAACAGAATAGATGCGCGAATAAGAGGGAAAAGAAACCCGGAGGGGGGGGGGGGGGGCAGCCAAAAAAAGAAAGACGGCAGCGGGCTGCACCCCCCGCATGCCATCGAAGGCCACATCTCCCGGAGAGACAGGGACTGAACGTACCGGCCGAACGAACGGTCCACTCCCCGGTCGGCGGCGGCCGTCGAAAGAGTACAATGGAACAGGGGATTGCAGCCAACCTTCTGTAGCACTACAGTAGAGGCTAGGTAGGAAATAGAAAGGAATGGGCCTTTTTTCCTGTGCCGGAAGTAGTGTGCTACCTCACACTAAACTTTCTAAAAATTTCCTGAAAACCACCGTGGCGCTAACTCCCCCCCCCCCGCGCACTCGTAGCCAAAACAAGGAACAAGCCACTCTCCACTGCACTGTGTCAAGGGAGCGTCTCCCTCCTATTTCTGCTTAGACTCTGCTGCAGGCAGAGTGCGACCATCCGGAGTTTTCATTTGCTCGAAGGATGTGAGCGTGTCGTCTGGACGTTTTGATTGGAAAACATGCGAACCACATGTTCCGTAACGAGTACGCGATCAGGAACCCAACACTCAATAAATGGCAACCTTGAATACGATTCATCAAACATTATCTTCTTGAATGCAGTCTGTATAGCCAGCAATTAATACATAGAGCAGACAAGAGAAGGGAAATGAGGGGCTCGTTATGGACATACATATGAAGGAAGCCAGTAGTTACCGAAACCAAGGAACACAATGGTTATTATGATCCATAGCGCCGCAACAAAACAGGGGACGAACACAAGCGCTTTGTTGCGGCGCTATGGATCATAACGCATACCCACTAACCCGAACCATCACCTTGAACACAAGGGAATGCTTCTATTTGTTTTTATTTTGAGGTGTTAATAAATGGCAGTTTAATAGTGTAAATATTTTATCGCTGAAAGATATTTGATTAGAAAGCAGAAGAAAAACGACCACATGACGCTGGTAGGATCCGAACCCACGACCTCCGAATTTCGCGTCCGGTGCTCTACGAGCTGAACTATGGCGGCGACTGCCCATTCTTCTGCTTTCGGCTGCATTTATGGCGTGTGTAACCTGACCTTGACAGTGTTCACCAGCGCCACCCTCGTCCGAGGCGGCGGACGTAGTACGTCCTGTATTATCACGAGTATAGGTGGAGCATCATCGAACGGTGAGGGCGGAAGCTGTGCGATAACCCTCTCATGCATCAAGACTGCCAGAACCGAGGCCCTCGTAACGCTATTGAGCAGGCAAGGGAAGGAAAATTAGGGCTCATTAATACGTACTTGTGAAGAAGCTAGCACTGACCGAAACCATTGAGTATAGGAGAATGTTTCTATTTCTGTTTTGATTTGTGGTGTTCATCAATAGTAGTTTAACAGTGTAATTATTTTAGCGCTGAAAGATAATTGGTTAGAAAGACGAAAAAACAACAACATGCCGCCGTTGGGATCCTAACCCACGACCTCCGAATTTCGCCGCAGTTGCTCCATTCCGCATTCCGGTTAACAATCACAGCGCCCCACATCGAGTTTCTTCCAAATCTGCCATTATGCAAAAATGTAAACTCGCAACAACACTCATTTGACGCGCTAAAAAGGCCGCCGCGGTGGCTTAGTGGTTACGGCGCTCGGCTGCTGGCCCGAAAGACGCGGGTTCGATCCCGGCTGCGGCGGTCGAATTTCGATGGAGGCGAAATTCTAGAGGCCCGTGTGCTGTGCGATGTCAGTGCACGTTAAAGAACCCCAGGTGGTCGAAATTTCCGGAGCCCTTCACTACGGCGTCTCTCATAGCCGGAGTCGCTTTGGGACGTTAAACTCCCATCAAGCAAGTTGACACGCTAAAAGTAACAGTTCTTCAAGGAGGCTTCAAAAACACGTCAGAACGTAATCAACGTGAGTTTTATCCAAAAGTTTAATACCATTCAAGAGGGTCTTAACGAAATGCCTAGAACTCTTATCCACGCTCCTGAAACCAAATAACCCTAAACCTGTCATACCTGTGTTAACCGCTGTATATATTTATGCCTAATTCAACACCTCAAATCCCCCTTCTCGCCCTTCTTTACTCTCACTATCAAGACAAGCAACTTTCAGGAAGATCGCTTTCTGAGACCTTGACCGTCCTTCCTGGCTAGTTTTGCTCCCCTTTTTTCTCCCCTTTTCTTTTCCTTGCGAGGGCTCGAGAGCATCCCACGCTCCCCCGTCTCGGTTCGACGACCTGCTCAAGGATAGCCAGCCTAGATTATTACACCGAACGGGCGGCGAGTAGAAAGCATTGTTCTTGGGGAGCCAAGCGCCACCGGACCTTTCCTCATTTTTTTTTTTTTTTGCACAATCCCTCCCTACAGTGTCCATTCTGTGCACAGCCAGAGCGGTTAACCCTTCGAACTGTTTTGGAACTCCCGCACCGTGTGTGTTCTTGGCCATAACCCCTGCATGAGTGTGACGACGTAGCTCATTCCGCCCATCTCTAACATTTTCGTATATCTCCTCAAGGAAAATTACTGAAAAACCTCCGCAAAGCTTCTCCTTCTGTATATTCGACGCCGTCTGCGTCATTTGCTCAGCGCCGCCACCTTGGCGCCATATCGACGGGGGAGCACGTTTTTGTTTGTTTGTTAGTTTCCTTTTTCTGCTTTTGTAGTTGTCCTCCCCTGTCCCCCGCCCTGTCTTCTTCCTCCTTGCTCTCGTGTTTTCTTTTCTCTCTTTTTTTTCCGCACCTTATTCCTGTCCGAACCCGTTTTTTCGCCTGTTACTGTTTGTTTTCTTTTCGCCGTTCTCTGCAGCTAGCAACCCTTTAAAGTGTCAATCTGAAGCGATGTAAGTGCAGTCTTGGGAAAGACCGGACCCCGATCTTTGAAATAGCCTACTTTCTTCAACCTTTCACCTTCCGCCAAAGGAACCTGCAGTATATATACCAGGTGTTTCAGGGAAGGTGATCAGTAATTTTTAAGTATAGGGTTTCTGAGGTAAAGAGAAGCTTTCTACGCCAAAGTTATGTCATTGTTGGCGGACTTCAGAGAACAGGGGAATCATGCTAAATTGTGAAGTGATTAATTGAATTCTAATAGTTAATGTTTTAACTATTACCGATAGGTACCTTATTGCAATGAGAGATTTGTAGCCGGCCATTAGTAATAGCCATATCAGTTTTTAGAATTTCGAAAATGCGATTATTTTTGCCGCTGTGGCTCGACAAAATTTGGTTGCATCGTGCCCCATAAGCTGTCGGGTTTATGGGGGTTCCACGTCACACAGCGACACAGGGATACCGTGGTGAAGGGCTCCGGAAATTTCGACCACCTGGGGTTAGTTAACGTGCACTGACATCGCACAGTACACGGGCCTCTAGAATTTCGCCTCCACCGAAATTCGACCGCCGCGGCCGGGATCGAACCCACGTCTTTTGGGTCAGCAGCCGAGCGCCATAACCACTAAACCAAATTAATGCCAAGAGAACATAGACGCGTGGCGAACTTAAAGGGGCGATATAATGCGGAGCACACAAATGCGTAAAAAGGCCGGGTGCTGCACAAGGAAAGAAGCAAAAGAACAGGAGGCGAAGCTATGTTCTGAACGATAATGCATAGCCTGCAATAGGAGGTATTCACTGAGGCCGCGCTACGCGCCATGTTTGCGGTCGTTTCACGAAAGCTCGCGCAGTGTCACGGTACGCCGTGAGGTATCCGGCCTGTATTGCCAGTGATCTCTAACATCTTTGCACGTTGTTAAATGCGCCAACGTCCACTTTTCTTTGTGGAACGCTTATTGTGCATAGAGTTTGCAGCAGAATTCTGTGCCGTAATTTAACCGAGCTGCGTGCCGCAACTCGGTAGCAAAACAGGCCGGCTGCATTGCACGCAAGAATGTACACGACTTGCAGCTTTTAATATCAGTTCATAACTGTCAGCTACTCATGCAGGACACATCGTGGATAACACAGCACATGATTAATTACCCATATTCCTAAACTGACGCTGCAGAAACTCATATTTCCAGCGGCTGTAGTCCGCGAACTGCCGAAGCCTCATTGTTTCAGCAAAAAGGCATATTGCGTCATGGCTGCTTTATTTACGCGACAAAATGGTCGAGCAAATATTGTCATGCACTCGCAGCACGAATGGCAGACATTGCAAGAATGTTTTGCAGGTTTGGTTGTAGAAACGTAGCGTTGCTTCCAGCGCACAAGACCTGGAATCTGTAGGCCGGTTCGCAGCAACGCGATGTGCAGCTATTCCGCTACATTCAGTAGTAACACGTCATTTTCAGCAGACAGAGATATCAAGTTAAGCTAGCTAAACGAATAGACACGTTTAACTACTCACCTAGGTGAAAAACGGCACTTCGGCCGTCGGCACCCTCAACACGAATGTTGGGCTCGACCGCTTGTCAAGCAATTGCACCCTCTCATAGATTTGCATGCTTTAATTCCTTGGCCTGTCGGCAAACTTAGGCCGTGCACAAGGCAAACCTCAATATCGGTGAATTCAACGCACGGCAACCGTCTTGTACTATGTCGCACACCACGCTGGCACCTGCACATTCCTACGGGTCAACGTTTCCACAAAGTGTAACATTTTCAGCGTGCCCGGTCTTTTCTGCTTCGCGCAGTTCACGGCGTATCCACTCAGTCACACGGTGTTACGGGTCGGACAGAAATGATCTGCGGCGAGACGCTAAATACACTCACATTTCACACATCACAAGCCAGGTAAATGCTGCGGCTGCCGCGCGCGCGACCACCAACATGGCGAATGCCGCGCCGGCCGCTAGCGCCCCTTGCGGATGACGTCATGTGAATACCTCCTATATGTGCACATCCAATAAAATGACTGAAACCCCGCGAAATGGCAACTACTCTCAGTGGCATGCAATCGCAATAGAGATGCCTTGTTTGGTCAAGTATAACACAAATTATAAACGGAATTCAAAATACCAGGTATGTCCCCTCTCTTTTCAAGCAGTTGGTCACGACAAATGGGCTGATTAAGATAGGCAAGTCAGCTTACCTATACGCTTTGGTTTATACCTGACGAGACGACTTTAAACTTGTGCATTAAAAGCGATTCTCGGACTTCTCGGCCGTAGTGTAATCGAAACCAAGATTCCAAAATGGTGGCTTTTAATTCATCAAATGAGGGATCGGTGCCATTTATATGCTTAAATAAGAGCAGGTTGGGCCCAAGCTGGCACTGTAAGCCTTATGGTTGTTAAAGCGCAATCTGAAAGACGTCGCAGTTGTGTGTGTGTGTGTGTGTGTGTGTGTGTGTGTGTGTGTGTGTGTGTGTGTGTGTGTGTGTGTGTGTGTGTGTGTGTGTGTGTGTGTGTGTGTGTGTGTGTGTGTGTGTGTGTGTGTGTGTGTGTGTGTGTGTGTGTGTGTCTTTGTGCGTGCGTGTGTGTGTGTGTGTGTGCGCGCGCGCGCACCAAGGTTAGCTTACAAGCAAAATATTAATACCCACGAAAGCAGCAGATTGAATAGCCGTCGCCGTAGCTTAGTTGGTAGACCAACGGACGCGATATTCGGAGGTCGAGGGTTCGGAACCCACCGGCGGCATGGTTGTTTTTTCTGCTGCTTTATATGTAATTTTCTTTAAACCAATTGAATGGCCCTACAAATAAAAAAAAACATGCCCCTGTGCACCTTGGTTTCGGTGTTTGTTGGCTTCCTTCATATGTTTGTCAAACGAGCCCCTCAAGTTGTCACTTTGCAGCATCAAATCATGATGTCTTCTTAGAATGCCTGTTACGTTGGGGACAAGGGCCTATCGTATTTTAATGCTAAGTTATAGTTGGATACAACTCAAGAATGATGCGGCTTTTCCCAATTACAGCCAATGGCGTCGGCTGATTCTCACGACACTGCTAGCGTGGTAGTGTAGGGAGTGGCAGATTAAAAAAGATTGTCCCTCCCTCCATGGTTGGCGATAGTCCCCTCCCTGCATTGTCAAAGCTAGCAGGGTCCTGAGAATCTGCCGACGCCATTGGCTGGAAGGCGGTCCTTTGACTGGGAAAGGCCGCTTTGTTCTTGAGTCACATCCGACTATATTTTCGTTTTTAACGCGATAGGTACCCATAAAATCCGACGTCGGTGTTGTCGGCGTTGTGAGCAAAAAATAGGATGGCGTTGGGTCGCCTAGGTGGCCACCTGCCGGAGAAGCAGCCTAGGTGGGCCACCTAGGTCACGTGGCCCTGTGGCGTCATCACAACCTGTCCACCGGATTTTGAGCAAACTGACCACCATGGCAGCTGTTAAATTAATAACTGCTCACTATAGGTTGCTCGAGAGGAGCAACTTCGGTGGCGCAAGCCGTACCGGTGGTAGAGCCTGCCATCGCAGCGCAGTGGCGCATTCCTTAACCACTGCGCCAGGAGGGGCGTGAGGACTCTCAGGGACTTATGAATGTTAAGTTGAGAAGGGCCAATTGCGCATTTATGGGCGTTGACTCGTTAGCGCTTTAGTGTTATATCCTTTAAGCCCGGGATACATGCGACGTTTTTTCCGACGATGTTCGCGCGGCAGAAAACGTCGCGGCGGCGCGACACCCGGCCGGAGATACATGGAGCGAAAAAGCGGCAGCCCGCCGCCGCGTATAGGGCGGTTCACATGCAAGCGATTGAGCGAACACAGCGACCAGCGGAACTGCGCAGCGATGCTTTTCGCAGGGTTCCGTTTCACATGCGTCGCTCCACAGCGTTTACTGACGCTGCGAATCTCAGTGTTGCTGGCAAAGAATACGAGCTCGCGGTTGGTTTCGGTGGTTTGCAAACATCAACATGGACAATGTTTATGCATTATTTTGCCACGATTACTCAAATTTTGTTAAGAAATAAAGAACTCTTCTTTTTTTAAATATCAACTACTTCTTATCTTGATGGTAATAACATCATTTTTTAAGTCCGTACGTGCGGTGTAACCATTGGCCTGTGCGCTGCAATTGCACTTCGCACGGCCTGAATGTCCCTGTCAGCAGCCTCCACTTCCTGCCGCCTTTTCTTCTGTCGCTTGTTTCCCCTATGTGGGAGAACCTCTGGTGAAGTTGCTGTCATACAGGATGGTCCTGGTTCATCAGGAAGGCCTGGGACACTATACATGCATTCAAATTCATTTGGCGTTGCTTCTACTTCTTTCGAGTCTGGCGATGCTGGGCTGCAGCTGGCGTGGCTCGTCTCGGCTGCTGCGCTGGCCACCTGCACGTGGCTCACTGCGTCGAGGTTGCAGAAGCTCCTGAGTAGAATGTACAGGCTGTTAATTGCTTTCACTTACACATTCAATTCATCATTAGTATCAGTCATTGCTTACCGTCTTGTTTCCATGGAGTCCCTCAGGAACTCCATCTGCTTTAAATGTGGCCAGGCCGTCTTTGCAGTGGCTCCTGACCCACTCTTCTTCCCATCATCTTCGTCTTTAATTTTTCGCCTGTACGTATCTTTTAGATTTTTCCACCGAGCAATAATCTCCTCAACTGTTACTGAAATATGGAGCAGTATAGAGCATAATGTTAAACAAGCAAATTAGGAAACAATGGCAGACATGTGGCCCAAAGTTTAGCATGAACATGTACAAATTCTCATCTGTTAGCACACAAGAATATTGCAGAAAATGTTTACAACACACGATTCAGTACGCAAGCACGAGTTTTTTTTCTTCTAAAAGGCAGTTTTACTGATTATGCATGCATGCATGACTGAACTGAGGCACACACATGATGAATGATTTATTTTGCGGACACGCACGAGATGATTTTGCGCGGTTCAGAAGCTGCAGATTAATGCTACGTACAAGACTACGATGAGCGGGCAGTGCCGCGGGACGGAGCGCTCGCTCTACATACACGCAAGAGACGATTTTACTAGGCTCTCAGCGCCCGGATTAACTTCACGCCTGAGAAACGTCGCCTCCCGCATTTACAAACGTAGCTGAGAACATGAAAACGTGCACGTCGTGCATTTCACGATTGAAGTGAAGGGTACAAAATGATGCAGCTAGCGTGTCTTAAGAACCAAAAACATTTGCTCACGGCTGCGTGATTCCGACAGTTTTCATACAGCTCATCTACGCACAATAGCCGGCGCACCGAAAAAAAAAACACCGAGCAGTACGCAGGAATGCGCGGGGACATAAGACAGTTTTTGACACACGCTGCAGAATCCTGCCAGTGTGACGAGGAAAATTTGTTGGCTGCACAATGAAAAAATATGGCTGATAATCTTCGAGCTCGCCACAAAGCGTGCTTTCACTTACCGGTGTCGTCAATTGCTCGAATTGCGTCCCTCACTTCTTCCCAAAGGGTCTCCTTGGTCGACTTATTGCAGAAGTTGTTATCTTTAACATCCCATAGAAGTGGGCGCTTGGATACTTCGATGATCAGCACCTCATTGAACAGTCCACGCGACATTAACCAAAAAAAAAAAAACAGCCTTTTATACCCTTACGCTCTTCCATCATTTCCACTTTCGGAGGTAACTGAATATAAATATCTTGGCGTGACGATAACTAATAATCTAAGCTGGAACAAACATATAGGTAACGTATGTGCATCAGGTTTTCGTAAACTTTGTGTCCTCAAGCACAAATTGAAGCATGCTCCTGCAGACTTGAGATTTTTAGCCTATTCATCATTAATCAGACCCAAGTTAGAATACGCTTGCATTGTCTGGGACCCATTTACTAAAACTAACATTCAAGCGCTTGAAATGATCCAGCGCAAGGCCATTCGATTCATCTTTTCAAAATACCGTTCAACCGATTCACCTACTGCCATAATGCGAGCACACCGAATTCAAACATTGCAGGTACGACGTAAAATTCTCAGATTAAAATTTCTTTTCCTTCTCAAACATAACAAGTTGTCAATGTGCCCGGATCCCTACGTCAAGCCATTTTCCGCTCCACGACCAACAAGACATCGCCGCTCTGATTCACTAACTCCATTCACCGCCAGAACTAACCTATTTAAATACTCCTTCCCTCGCACCGTAACTGAATGGAATACTTTACCTTTAACAGCACTATGTGACATAGATTCCATTGAAAAAATAGAAGATTGACGCCATCAAACTTATTTTGCTTTGTGTTTTAAATTTTCTTTCAGTGTTTTTTTGTATATTCATGTTGCACTGTATTGCCCCTCCTGCTAGGGCCCAGAAGGGCCTGCAGTATTCTGTAAATAAAATAAATAAAAATAAATAAAAATGTTGTCATGGTGTTGGAAGCACGTGTAGCAAACAAACATTGTCGTCTTTCCCGCACGGATCCTCTTCTTGTCACGTGGCTTTTCCGCCGTGCAGTCATTGGTCAGGGGGCGGAGCTATCGCTCTGTCGCTGCGAAAATTTCCAACTTGTTGGAACCCCGTCGCTCCGGCCCGCCGAGCCGCCGCGACGGGTCGAAACAGGTTTTTCCGTCGCTGCGACAGGATTCGCTGGCATTTTCGCTTGCATGTGAAACGGGCTTATCTCTCAGCGCGAAAGCAATATGATCAACGAGTGGCAAATACCATTGAGCGGGGAACTCTTTGAGAGCAGCGACGCTGACTCCTTATTCAGAATAACGAAATTGTTAATTTAGACACCACTGTACTGATTGCATCACGAGTGCATAGATATCTACAAGGTTTTGCGCGCTGGAATGCATGCGGTCGCGTACCTTTCGATGCCCGCTCAGCCGTGGCTACTATCGGCTGCGGTTTTCTTCGGCACCTTCGCTTCAGGGAGGAAAAGCGGTCATTTCGATCCAAGATTCGGTCGTGTTCTCCAAAAAAATGTGACATTTCATGTCTCGTGAAGCGTTTATTTTCACGATAACAACATTTTCGTGCAATAAACACATCAGAGCTCGTCGGCCATGGCGGCCATGTTGGCGGCGGCGGCGGCGGAGGCGGCCAAACCGGAAGAGCAGACTTTCTGCGCTGCTATTGGCTTGCTCCGGCTGCCGCTTCCGGTCTCTCCGGACGCCGCGCGTCAATATCTGGCGGGGCCAGATCGGCGGCGGCGGGCGTTTTTTTCGAGACCGGGCGTCAAATGCGCGCCGTCGGGCGAAAATCGCCCAAAATACGCTCCATGTATCCCGGGCTTTAGGCGTAACTCAAGTGTCCCTTCGAGTTTTCAGGACTCTTGTTTCGCACAGTAATGACTCGTGGTCACGTGCGTCTACGCGTTTCACGACGCCGTCAATTATCTTTATCGGATATTTCGGTGTGATAAGAACGCTGCGATGTTTTGCGCAATTGTTTCAAAACGCCTATGGCTCTGAGCATATTCCTTTGAAGCTGACGGCCTGACTGTAGGGAATGCTAGTTTTACTATGCATTTTACATGGCTGCTGTTAAAGTGGAGGTAGTGTTGGCAGCCCGTAGGTTTGATATAATTAGTTTTCTATTGTCAAGAGACAATGTGACATCAAGAAAATTATCTGCTGAAGTTGAATAGGCGTGCGAGAATGAGATTGCAGGAAGTAAACACACACACACGCGCGCACACACGATAGCATCCGCCTCGAGTGCGGGAGGTGCTTGGTTCGATCCCCAGTGCCGCCGGGTACCCACCGGTGATACAATGGGTACAAGCTTTCCCCTGGTCTGGTGCTCGGCTTCTGTAGCGTGAAATGCTTGGGGAAATGGGTCTTTGACCCCACCTTGAGAAATGGAAAATACCTTGCGCCATGGCGCTCTTTGGCCATAGATGCCCTTGCGCCATAAAAATCCATCATCATCATCATCTCTTACAGGGCCAGTAACCTCATCAAAAATGTTTCGTTTTACTCCAGGCAGACTGGGCGCTTCGATGAACTTAGTTTCTGGGACGTCCTTGGTCTAGCAAACTATTCATTTTCTCTCGGGGGAAGAATTGAGAAGTGTCATGCAGATCGAGATAGCAACGGTGCACCCGATATCGTAACTATACAGACGTCATGGCTGACGGCTGACCCTGCCTCATCATGTGACTAAAGATGGCCCACGTGTTTCTGATGGCATAATAAGCGCCAACTGAGCAGCGTTCTCGTGGGCCATCCGGTGAGCAGTGAACTCTCGTTTGTGACACATTATGCCGAAGCTGACAACTTCGTAGAAAGTTCCTCATACCAGCTTTTATTTCAAATTTTCCGTGCGCATTGGAATCGGCCGAAATTCTATTTCTTAATTCCAGATGGGTACCTCGCCAACTCACGCTGAGGGAGGAAGCGTTCGTTGGTGTACCGCGGAAGGCCCAGAAATTAGCGGAGTGTTCTGACTCGTTTGGGCTCCAAAGAATTCACTCTTGGGCTCATGGCAGCACAGAATGCGGCCTTAGCATGCTGCAGTAACTGAATGGCGCCGTCTTCAAGAGTGGCTTTCGTTATCTCACCTCAACCTGCGGCGATTCGAGAGATAATTCTGCGCATATCTTGAGAGCCTTCTCCTGGAGTGTTGGCTGATCTGTTCTCCGACTCTGAACCGGTGCTGCAAGTACTTACTTTTCAGCTGAGCAGCTCTATATTTTCCGGCCCTCGATGCTGTGGCGTTGGACTGCCGCGCGCAAGAGACATCGTATTGGGAACTCGGGCCCCTGCGGAATAAACAGAATGACCTTGCAGACGCAGAAATGGCTTTGTGCAGGTATTCATCCCCCGAATTCAAAATCCCAGGCGCCAACTCTCAGCTTTCCGACAATATGTGCGCTATACGGCTACCATGGTACAGCGCAGTCTGTTGCATAGGATTGACCTGAGCGCGGACTTCGTCGATGCCACGGAGGTCTCTCACTAACACTGGGCCTTGCACTTACCGGCACCCCGTTTGCCGTGCAGACTGACAATCCTAGGATTTGTGCCAGCTCCCGGGGACCGCGGGTCACGCGGTTCGCCCCGAATATGCATGCGCGTGAACGGGAGACGTTGCAGCCATGGCCCGACGCCTGGAAATGGGCCGCTGTTTGCAGACGTTATAATAAACCCGGGGCCGGACTATAAAACATACTTGGCGGGCCATGCGGGTCTTGATTGCCTCCTGCGCTGCACTGGACTTTATTACCGGCTACGGATAGACCCATTGTAGTAAGTAGCCATGCAGCTTGTGTAACTAATGACTTGCATTCAGCCTCCCTCGGCAGTGTTTACATGCAACGGCACCAATTATCCCTTCTCCGAGCCCCACGTAGGCTGGCCTCTCCGCATCTTGTAGACATTCTCACTCTTTCTTAGAGGAGGGTGTTGGGAGAGGATAAAACAGTGCCCTACATATTACGGGCCCGACAAAACTGTGGCGGGAGGGTGCAGCCCTTTTGTCAATCGTTCGCTACGAGGCCAGTAACCTGCGTGCGAGCTGGTCATGTCGCAGCTACGCATTTCATCGCGACAACCAGCTCGCACGCAGGTTACGGGCCTCGTAGCGAACGGTTGACAAAAGGGCTGCACCCTCCCGCCACAGTATACCGAACTGTATACTACTGTGGGCTGTCTTGCCATTCAAGGCTAGTGCGTTAAAGGTTTGCGTTCAGGAGCTTAACACCGACGTCCTCAAAGCATGCGCGTGCAGGAAAGCGTGTGTGGAAAGCAAAGTCAGAACAAGAGAAAAGTGGATCGCAGGTGCAATCCTGCGACATGCCCGTGGGCATGCCCGTGGGACATGCCCAGAGCTTTTTGCTGACGTATCCCTAGTCAGTGAATTATTGTCCAGAACAGGGCGCAGGACGTCTCCACAGACGTATCGACAAACAAGCGAGCTGCTCACGCATTTTCCACAGCTGATGTGGTTATAAGGAGCACTCCCCGGCTGTTGTTGGCGGTCTACGCATAGACCGTTACGTGACCAGATACAGGCTCGTGCGAACGTTGCGATCGTTATGGTAGCCCGGGTTTCCACAGAACGTGTAGGCTTTAGATTTTGCTGTAGGTCTTAGGCATCAGCAAACCAGCCAGCAGCACGGTGACATTTTCGATGAGTTCAGCGCGTTGCTCAGTAGAGCGCGAACACTTGAAAACTTTTAAAATCGACTGTTTACACGTAGACGCAGCCGCGAGACAGGTACATTGCTGACGACGGAACTTTTATCAGAGAACACGCACAGAAAGTACGCTTAAAACGAAAAAAAAATAACGATCACTACCACGTGCTGGCAAGAATAGAATTAACGTGTAAAAAGTTACCTCTTTCATGTGCAGAACCACCAAAGGTTGACTGAAAGATTTATTCCTTTTCTTTAAGGCGCAAGCCTTACTTGCCCCGTGTGTGTGCGTGCGTGCGTGCGTGCGTGTGTGTGTGTGTGTGTGTGTGTGTGTGTGTGTGTGTGTGTGTGTGTGTGTGTGTGTGTGTGTGTGTGTGTGCGCGCGTGTGTGTGTGTGTGTGTGCATGGTGTGTGTGTGTGTGTGTGTGTGTGTGTGTGTGTGTGTGTGTGTGTGTGTGTGTGTGTGTGTGTGTGTGTGTGTGTGTGTGTGTGTGTGTGTGTGTGTGTGTGTGTGTGTGTGTGTGTGTGTGTGTGTGCGTGCGTGCGTGCGTGCGTGCGTGCGTGCGCTACCATAAAAATGGCGTCCTCATGCAACCTAGCCTGGCAGGTGGCGGTTAAATTAATGACTGGTCGCGCGAGGTTGCTTGGGAAGAGCAACCTGGATTGCATAAATTCCATCAGTTGCAGCGCTTGGCATCCCAGGACAGCGGCGCAGCACTTAACCGCTGCACCGCTGCGCCAGGAGCGGTATGAGGACTCCCAGCGATCTATGAATGTTAAGTAAAGAAAGAAAAATTCCGCATCTGTGGTCATTAACCCATTAGCTATCGCGTCGCACCCTGAATGCGGATCTGCGCGCAGATGAGAAGGGGGCGCCGGCTTCGCGGCGGCGGCTACGTATAGCCATACAGAGGTAGAACTGCCAGCTGCGTGGCATCGGATTTCATCACGCGGCAGCGCGCGGCAACCTCTCAATCAAGCAGTCTTAAGTGCCTTTGCCGACCTTTTTACACATATGAATCGTTAAGGAAAGCTCCTTCGTGCGCGTACGCTTATGGGTAAATACGAGCCTTCTACGTGTGTTGCCCACCACGCTGTTAATCCAAAAACTAAAAAAGAATACGATTGTACAGGTCGTCAGCACGCGCTCGCGTTGGCGCCATTGTGGTCTCGAGAGCCCCCGGGGGCCAGAGCCGGTGACCGGGTCTATTCTCGCTTCGTGTTCTCAAGGGCTGCTGATACCAAGGACGCGGGTGTGATCCTGGCCGGGGCGGCCGTATTTCGATAGAGGCGAAATACAGAAACGTGTGCGTGCTGTGCGATGTTAACGCACGTTAAATAGCCGCAGGTGATACAAATTATTCCGGAGCCCTTCACTACGGCGTCCCTCATAGCCCATGTATCGCATCGGGACGTAAAACAAAAAAAAATAGAATTTTTAATTCTCAGCGGGGTGTCACGTGTATATGCCGCAATGGCTTCTACTAGACGGTACAATGCCAAACAGCGTTCGGCGATAAATAAGGAAAATTGTGAGTGTGAATAAGTTTTTAGGCCTTAAAGCTGCGCCTGCCTTAGAAATATTTGTATTTGTGGAATACCTCTATTGTTTAAATATAAAAACTAGTAATTCTTACTCAAATGTTCGCCGCATATCATTTCATTTCATTTATTTCATCCTTAAAGGCCCGAAGGCATTACATAAAGAGGGGCTTACAAATGGTTTTGTGTAAATGCACTCATGATGGCAACATAGGCACAATGAACTTAACAGGAGGAAGAACAGGAAGACGACGCTGCTCGATCTGTTGTCACCTCAGCTCAGTAATTTTGCCTTGTTTTCTAGTTATAAACTAGGTTATTTCCATCCTTGGAAGACGGCCGCGTCTTTAAGGCGGTACTGTCCCTACGGGAAGGGTACGGCAGCTCCGGCGCCGGTATCCTTAAAGGGACAGCGCCATCCGAAGGAGCCCAGTGGGGCGGAGGCGGCCATGGCATCACATGGCGGGGATCTGCCAGTCATCAGGGACGTCCAGCAGTGCAGTGCGTCATCATCGCTCAGTGGGGACGACTCAACTATCGTCGCCTCTGACGAGGAAGTGGCTGACATGGCGGAGATGGACAACGATGGCTTCAAAGTGGTGAGTCATCGGAAGCACCGGACAGTCAGCGTCCCAGTGATAGTTCAGCCAAAAGAGAAAGTTGTTGACTTCAGAGAGTGGAACCCTATCAGGCTGTTCGATGATATTAAAGTACTACTGGGATCTGCTCCGATTCGCAGTCGCTTCACTACGCAAGGGGCTCTTCATCTAGATATCTCAACAGAAGAGCAAGTAGACATTCTTCTGCGGTGCTCTCAGATCGGTGGCATACGAGTTCAAGCCCGGTTGCCACACTCCTACATGACTAACACGTTTTATAAGGGGAGTACCAGTGTGGTATTCGGAAAGTGCCCTTCTTGACTACTTGAAACCGCAAGGAGTTCTGCACGTGCGACGGTTAATGCGCCGGGTGGAGCCTGGAGAACAACAATGGGCAGCGAAGCCTACAAACTCTATTGTGCTAACGTTTGCTCCCAACACCGAGCGCCCTGGAATAATTGACCTTGGTTTCACCAAACATGCAGTCCACGAGTTCGTTGAAACTCCTCCCCGGTGCTTCAGGTGCCAACGCTTTGGACATGTAGCGAGAGTTTGCAACAAAGATCAACGTTGCAAGCGGTGTGGTGGTGGCCATGATTACAAAGAGTGCAAGGCAGATTTTGCTTGCGCTAATTGTGGAGGTGACCATCCAGCGAGTTTCAGTGGCTGCACATTCCGTGTAAGCGCCTTACACCGTTGCAAGTCCTTCATTAGTGGCCCCAAACCACAACCTACTTAGAAGCCGATACATAGAAGTGAAGAGTTCCCTGCGCTCGAGTCGGCAGCTCGGGACGTGGTAGCAAGCGACGTCGCTGCACGACCTGATCAGAGCAAGTCGGCAACGGCCTCCGAGGGTGAGCTGGCTGTTCGATCTGCTTCTGCAAAAAGTGTCCATGTTCCTCAGCGACCAGATCACAGCAAGACTCGACAACATGGAGGACATCCCCTTGCCTTAAAAGAGATGCAGACACCAGCTACCGTGGCCAAGAGTGGGTCCCAGTCCCCGTCTTTTGTCGAAGTGGTGCGCCAGTGCGTGCAGCAAAATAAGGAGCTCAAAAGCCGGAATCTCTCCGACCTTCTACGCGTTTTGTTTGATGTCCTGCTTTCATATAGCCAAGCGATGCAGCCTGGCACTTTGAAGAACTTTATACAGCTGGTGCTTTCCTTTGAGACCTTGACCACCGCCTTCGCAGAGAACTTCAACTCCTAGATGGCTAGTTTTCTTCAACCTGTTGCAACTAAAAACCCTAGAAAAGTGCCGTTTATCATGCAATGGAACTGCGCTGTGATTATAAGTCGATTAGCAGAACTAAAATTGTTCTTGAAAGAGACCTGTGTTCCAGTACTGGCCCTCTCGGAGGCTGGCTTGCCAAGAGGGAGGTCTTTGCCGGGATACGTCGCTCACAAGAATTGCAGCATAAAGTCTTTTCCCGCAGGAAGTGCCGCCCTTTACATACGAAGGGAGATTCCTCATGTGGCTTTGAACGTCACCGATCTTTGCACCGACAGTATTGTGGTAGTGGCTGTGAGGATTCGGCTCGCCTTCCGAACTCTGTCCATTGCATCAGTATACGTGTCCCCGCGGAAGAAGGTCGATATGGCTTTGTTCCTCCAGCAACTTTGTGACCGCTGCCCAGCACCCAGAATCATCTGCGGTGACTTCAACGCCCACCACCCTGCCTGGGGTGACAGGAACACAGATCCTCGCGGACGCCAACTTGTAGAAGTCATCGGCAGTTTGGACCTGTGCGTGGCCAATGACGGAAGTCCCACTTTCTTTCGGCCTCCAATCTCACCCACATCTATAGACCTAACCTTACATTCACCTGACGTCCGTGTGCAGTGGTCAACTAGAGCTGACCGAATGGGAAGTGATCACTACCCGATATTTGTGTTTACTGCCGACTTCCATCTGCGTGGTCCTAAAATTTGTCATGTTGTTAATTGGGACAAATACAGGGAGCACTTAGCCTGTGTTTCCGGTGATGTGACAGACAAAATGATTTATGCTAAGATGGCTGCTACCACGGCTCTCAAGCTACCTGATCATTTTCCGACTCCGGATTTAAAACTCAGGAACCTCTGCGCAGCGCGCAGAAGGGCGGAGCGACAACTGTTGCGGAAGAAGGACGACAGAGCCTTGAAGACAACTTTCAACAGGCTCAACTCTGCAATTAGACGTCATGCGAACAAGCTCTGTAGGTCCCAGTGGGCATCCTTTTGCGCTAGTTTGACTGTTTTCTCACCGATAACGAGAATTTGGCGTGTCGTTGGCAGTCTTGCTGGTGGCTCTCGTCCGAGTAAACCTTGCGAGGCGCTTGCATTGCGCACGCAGAAACATCTCGTGTGCTTGGCAGAGGAATTTGCGGATGCATTAGTAAATTCCAGAACAGGAATTCATCCCTGCGCTCTGCCTGCTACGTCTCCGTCTGTTATGGACGCCCCGTTCACACTTCGAGAACTACAGACAGCGCTCCGCAGCCTGCGGCGTCGCTGTGCACCAGGTCCTGACGGCATTACCAATCAAATGTTACAGAACCTGCCTCTGGAACACCGAAAGATGCTCCTAACCTATCTCAATCGAGTGTGGGAGTCTGGTGACGTTCCCCCTTCATGGAAGGTAGCTTGTGTAGTCCCACTGCTGAAGGCCAGCAAAGAGATGACAGACGCGGCCTCGTATCGTCCTGTATCGCTGACGTCGTGTGTGGCTAAGCTCATGGAGAAGATGGCAAGTAAGCGTTTGTCTTGGTGGCTTGAGGACAGAAGGGCACTACCAACATGCATGACTGGATTCCGCACAGGTTTAAGCGCGCAAGATAGCGTCCTGGACTTGATAAGCCACATTGAACATCAGAGTGCTTTTGGACTTTCAACACTAGCTATTTCCCTAGACGTATCAAAGGCTTATGATAGCGTCCTCCAGAGCTCCATACTGAATAGTCTGCAGGTCGTAGGCGTACAGGGCTATCTTCTGCGATTCATTCACTCATTTCTCAGTGATCGTAAATTTCGAGTGCGGTTAGGCAGTACAATGAGCTCCGAAAGGGCGGTATCGCGAGGGGTACCTGAGGGTAGTGTCCTGTCCCCAACGCTCTTTAATGTTGTCATGGCTGGTCTTCCC
The DNA here is from genome assembly GCF_052857255.1 of Amblyomma americanum. Lineage (NCBI taxonomy): Eukaryota > Metazoa > Arthropoda > Arachnida > Ixodida > Ixodidae > Amblyomma > Amblyomma americanum. The sequence goes on from NC_135497.1 coordinate 365,848,629, forward strand.
GCAAAAGTGCAAAAACATTGTAGGCATGTCCATATGTCGATATATGCAGACGACATTTGTCTTTGGTTAACCGTATATCAACACAAACGCTTAGCTCTATTAGCGCGACAGGCCGTGCTTTCAGTTAAAAGTTACCTTCAAGGTGTTGGGTTGACTCTCTCGGTGGAAAAATCTGGCTTCGTCCTGTTTCCAGGTAGGGGACGACGGTATGCGCGGCTGAGCATAGACCTTGATCAGTCTTGCCTTCGTCAGGTTAACCACATACGTTTTTTGGGCGTCACTATTGACTCACGTCTACAGTGGCGACGAGCTGTGGACTCGATTGTGGCTTCACTATCTTCGCGGCTCAATGTGCTTCGTAGAGTTGCTAGTGAGCAATGGGGAAACCATCCTGCTTCAATGATCAGGCTTCACGATGCCCTGGTGACAAGTCGCATAATGTACCAGCTCCCTTTAATTTCCCCCTCGGTATCACAGCTGGAACGCCTTGAGGTTTTGCACCGAATGGGACTAAGGAGGGCTCTCGGCGTTCCGCAGGCTGCTCCAAACAATGCAGTACTGTATGAGTCTGAATCGAAACCTCTTCGGTTAGCCGCTTCACAAAGACTTTTGCTGCAACTTGGCCGCCTCAGAGAGACTGTTGCCGGGAGAGCGCTTCTACAGCGCCTTCGAAAGAGATCTGAGTCCCGGGCGTACTTGGCTTTAAATACTCTTCGTTCTCTGGGTCTCGACTTTCGAGATCGACCTAAGACGTTGAAGCCACCTTGGTCCTTTCCGAGCCTCGATTGTTCCTTGACAATTCCCCACGTTCGCGCTAAGCGGAATTCTCTTTTAGCGGCAATGCGTTCGCTCGTACTAGAACATCTTGAGACCGAATATGCCAGTCATCTTCAAATCTAGTGCAGCTGATTTTCATATTCCGTCTTTGAAGTATGATTGGTCTGTTCGTTTTACTAAAGTCGTGTCCTCCACAATGGCCGAAAGCGTTGCCATTGAGGCAGCTCTAAAGAAGCTACGGTGTTGTACGCCTCAACCTACTGTCATAATTACGGATTCAAAATCTGCCCTTCAAAGGTTAGAGTACGGGTTCCCCACTGATGCCTTGAGTCTTAGATCCCTACTTTTGGTGCAGAATGTACATAGCAAAGGCTTCTCTATACGTTTTCAATGGGTGCCCTCGCACATAGGTGTCTTAGGCAACGAGATAGCAGACAACCTCGCCCATACAGCTCTCTCCGGAATTCCAGTACATGGAGTCCCTCATGAAGTCAAGCAAATGTTCAGAGATGTGGTGTTGTGCCACTTCAGTTCTTTGTGGAGCTCTCCTCATCAGCCATGTGTGACCAAGGGTCTCAAAAGGTACCAAGCCACTTTGCTGCACCGCGTTCGCACGGATTCTGCTCGTACGCCGGCGTGGATGTATAAGACTGGCCTAGCGTTGTCACCATTGTGTTCAACGTGTGGTGTGTGTGGTGACATAGAACATTACCTCTTGTGCTGTACTTTGTACAACGCGGAACGGGCTGTGTTATTCGGATCCCTCAAGAAGGCAGGAGTTCCTCACAGTTCTCTTCAGGACATTGTTTTCCCGCGCGGGAGCCAGTCGAGTAGAAGGGATGCTTCTCGCCTTCTTCTGCTTTACCTGCAGGACACGGATTTGGCCTCCACATGGTGACCTCAGGAGTGTCTATTTGGGTTTTTGCGGACAGTGTTTCAGTGATTTCTATTTAAGTGTCGCTACGGTGGAGCAATTGCCGGCAGCAACTGCAAGGCTAATCCCACCGGTAGTTTACAACCACTCAACTCAACTAAACTCAATGAACTTAACACTGGAACTTTAAACACTAAAAAAAAACTCTAAAAAAGGAGGATAAAGCGGTTACAAAAGGGTAAGAAAAAAGGAAAAAAACACAAAAATATAGGGAAAAATACAGGAAAAAGTACAGGGCAACTACAGGTTCACTGTTCTGAAAATGACAAGTGAGTTTCGCGCGAAATGTTTTGAGATCGTTGCATGAAACTATGTCGTTTGATAGGGCATTCCAATGGGTTATTGCGTCAGGAAAAAAAGAACTGCTCATTGCTAAAGTACGGCTCTTGATGCTGGCTATGGGGTGGCTGTAGCTGAGGCGACTGGAAATTCGGATTGGTGGTTTCAGCAGGGGGTGCTTTGACGTCGGACGGTAAAAAAAAAAAAAGCTGTGTAGTAGGCAAAGGCGTGAAATAATGCGGCGTGACTCAAGTGTGGGGAGGGAGATAGAACGTTTGAGTGCAGTGATGCTAATTTCTTTTGTGTATTCAGAGGTGATAAAACGGGTCGCGCGGTTTTGGATGGCCTCAAGTTCGGCGGTGAGGTAGGCTTGAGAGGGATGCCAAATAAATGATGCAAATTCTATTTTGGGACGGACAAATGTTAGGTAAGCAAGTTTTTTTTACTTCGGGAGATGCCGACTTGAGGTTACGTCGTAGATAACCTAAGACACGGGAGGCATCTGAACATATTCTTTGGACATGGTTTATCCATCTAACCTTTACGGCTGTGAGCACTGCTTGGAGGGCGTATGCAGGCTGAGGCAGCGCTACTGTTGCGGAAAAAAAAAAGGTTTCTAACGTAGGCACTCGGAGGCGAAATTCCTCCAACAGATTTTTCGTTCTCCTTCGGGGATAGCTTCAAAATCACTCTACGTCGCGATGCCGTTGAGTAACGAATGAGCGCAGGAGTTTCCTCTTCGAATGCACCATTTCGGCGGTGTCCTTCATCTCATAGCAGGGAATGTCTCATACACAGCTGTTGTTTCCAGTGTACAGCTCGCTCACAAGGAACCGGTTCATAGCCGCCATCGGCCGTCCCATGCGAGATGGGTTTCTAGGCAGCGAGCGAGAAAAAGGAACACAAGGACGCAAAGGCAGAGCGGTTAGCCATGCAACGCCCAGTTACTAGGCGAGAACAGTGAGCCGTCGGCGGCGTACGCTACGCTCCGCAGCACGCGCAGGCAGACCCGCGACGGAAACGCCGCACCTGGCAGCCGTGGCGTCCAGTGTCGAGCCCCCATGTGCAGTGCACGTGAGCTGCGAGCGAGGGAGCGAGCTATGGCCCTAATTGAAGAAAGCGGAGAGTCGTCAAGCGCACATGCTGCGGCGCGACGGCCGGCCACAGCTGCGCGAACGCCGACGCGTTCGTTCATCCTGTGAGGTCAGCGCTGATGATGGCGGTTGGGAGGAACGAGCGCGCGCCTGGAGAGTTGAGCCCATCGATGTGCACGGGGATCCGCCGGATGCAAGCTCTGCCTTGCGGAGCGAAGCGCCGGGTCGCGTGGGCTCTGACCTCTCGACGCTTTCTTTCGGGATGTTGTACGTGGCACATGTGCGCCCGGAGGTAGAAATTGCGTGAATGTAGAGAGCGCATATATGACCGCAATTATTTACTCGTCCGTGTGGCGATGGTAAGCAGGGCGTGTGTAAGTCACTACGCCATGGCGGAACTTGTGAAAACACATTCCCAGGCGCTCTCGCGTTGCGCGTGCAGCAAATGTATACGGATGGGAAGGTCGACTCCGGAGTGGGGGATGGGAGGGGTGGTCCGGTGAGAGTGTGCCTCAGCGCTCACTGTCGCCTCTTCGTCCTAGAGTAATTTTTTAAGCAGTTTTCTTCGCAACAGCGAAAAATATGTCATTGTTGCCTTGCCCCTCCTGCATGGCTGCAGCTCCAGCATGCGCCTATTTGTGTCTCAACTATGTGCCCGCCGCTAATGAAGGAAACAAAGGAGTTCCCTCCGCGCACAAAGCTCGAAAAAAGCAGGTGACACGCACTTTCAAGGCATAACTGCCGTACAGATGTTATCTAGTACAGATGTTATCTAGTATCACTGCGACTGCGATCACAACTCATGCATGTGTGTGCAAGTGTCCAGTGAGGCGCGGCGCTCGGAAGAGTGGTTTGCAGCATCGTGTCACCGAGCAGCGGCGGGTGGCTTCTGACTGGCCCGCTGAGAAACTCTATTGAACTTTTGCTCTTAGTAATAAATGATTCTGCGGCTGTTTCCGGCAATGTTTACGTTCGTCCTACAACAAAAAGGCGATTTTTTTGACGAGAAAATTGAATTTAAAAATTTTCCCGCCATTTGATTCAAACTTCTGACCTCCTGACGTCCATACCAAACACGACTCCGGGATCAACGTTTGGAAGTGAATGGCGGTGTTGCCTAGTCTCAGGGGCCCTCAGTCATTGCCTTTTCGCGCGCACCGCAGTTTGCTTGCGAAGATGGCTGCGAGTGGCGGAGCGTGTATTTAATTTTGTGACCTTTTCTTGCTCATAAAAAGCTCCATTATCAGTGACGCTAGCGTCTTTCTTATTTTAGCGCGGTAATATATATTTACGTGGCAACTTCAGCTTGTCCTGAGTATCCCATTAAAACCCGCAGTCGCACTCTCGCCAACTTGCCTGTTCTATCGACAAGAGCCGCTAGCAAGCTACCGCCCGTAGCATTTTCGTTCCCCATGCTTGGCGAAACTAGGCAAAAGTTACTGAACCAGCTCCACCAGATTCCCTAAGCAAGTAATTTTATCAGGAATGCATAATCTGACCCCCGAGTTTCATCGAAAACACGCTTTATGCCTCCACTGCCAAGGCCAGTCAAATGCTGCATTCGCAGCACTTGTTTAACAAGAACACGCTGGACTCTTATACATTGCTAAAGACACCAGGATAACTATATAGTCAGCTAGATCAACTATCCGCGCTATGTCGTACCTTACAGAAAAAGCATGAAATAAATTCACAGCGGGGGAAATAAATCCTTCTCATGACCAAGCGCTGCATGTTACTGTCGTCAACCTAGGATGAGCGGAATTTCCTCATTTTCCTGCTTCATGCTGTTCGCCATCAGCTCCCCGGACGAGATGGCTGCGCCAGTGTTGGCACCCGCGGATCACACGGCATAGCGATTGCTTTTGAGCCCACAGGCTGCGTAGGCTTGCTGTACCGTCTCGATCAGCAGTGCATTCCTTTATTTGCACGGTGTCACTAGACCACAGCAGCGGTCAGGGTGCAAAGAGGGCTGGGGCATGACTTCGTCTGCGAGCACATATCTATCCTTCTTCTAAGGTAGCACCGAAACGTTAAGAACATGCTGCTTTTTTTGTGTTTAGGTCAAACGTTAATACATTGCGCTGCATTTTCTTTTCTTCAAGCGATTGTGAAACGTTGCAGTTAAACGAAGGATGAACATATTCCTATACTTGAACATTACGCAACATTCGCTAAATAGCATAACAACCCTGCAAGACCAGGCCCGCCACTTGGTAGAGTACACAGCTTCAGTCAACGCTTTACAGGGGGCAATGTGGTAGGCGCGAACGGATACCATGACCTCAAGCATTCATACGCAGCCAGGAAGAAGGGTGTCTCATGAGTGATAGTGGTGAATGGGAAATAAGCAAGGTTTTATGATCAAGTTTTGGGGCTGTAAATGCAATCTATCCTAGGCACCACCAGAGATTTATGGCAAAATTCTGCTAGTTGAAGAACATAATTACTGCTCGAATACTGTGGTAAGTTATGCGACACAATGCTTGAAATATATTTGCAATGCTGTTTCACAGTTTTGATTTAAATACTCTAATAGCATTTAGAACACAGAATTAACGCAATGTCTAGTTTGAACTTTAAACTTATGTTTACAATTCAACATATAACGGTATTTGTTAATTTTTAACTTCTAGCATAACGTTTCAATGAAAGCTGTAACGTTTCTGGAACTTTACATAAGAATCTTGTAACATTAGTGTAACGTTCGGTGCTACCCGGGTAAGATTAACAGAAACAATGACGATTCACAGGCTTTCTGACAAACAGCCGCCCACCAAGGCGGTTGAATATTGCTCCTTGGGTGCTTGCGGTTTGAACAGCCGTCAAACGCCTCGCGTGTTCCCTTCTCCGGCAGGGAAAGCGCTAGACGGCGGCGCAGTGCCCTGAGGCGGACTTGTGGGCACTTCTTGGCGGTGGCAGCAATGGCTTTCTGCTGGGTTGCAGCTAATCTTGGCCAAAGGGGCCAGTTCAGGACAAAGCGCAATGAAAAGACTAGCAACCAATTTTATAGTACAAGAAGAGACGCCCATGCATAGGCTCAGACATCGCATGCGCAAGGAACACCCCAGAGAAATGTACAGAAAAGAAAAGGGGGAGCCTCAATCCTCAAGCCAGCGTTTTGACGAGAGGACTTGTCTTCGTGTGAGCAAGTTGGACGAAGCAAGTCCTCTTGTCGACATGTGGCTAGTGGACTCAGGCTCCCCTTCGACCTTTGTTCATTTTGTTTTGCGATGTCAGGAATCCCATCTTCCTGCCTTCTCTGCACCGCTGATACCCAGAAAAAAAATGGGGCAAACTGTAGGATATATTATATATGATATGATAACTGCATGAAAAAACTATACGATAAAATATGATAAACAAGTCCACAAAAATTTGCCCTCGGCCGAGAGCAATGAAACTATTAGTTCCAGGGTCTCCATGTTCTTAATTCTGGAGGAGACGTCTACGGTGTGCGTGTGTGTCAGTGTGTGCGCGCGTGTGTGTGTGGGGGGGGGGGGGGGGGGGGGTCGGTCGGTCGTCATATTTGCACAGTGAGTTTTGTTGAACTTCCTAGGAAAGAAATTGATGCCGATGCAGTTTTCCCAGAGAAGATTTGTCGCTCAGGGTGGAGGAAGGGGGTCACCTACCTTTCTGCATCCCCCCCCCCCTCACAAAACAGTCAAATGCGATTTGAAGGTGCACTCACTTCCGGCTTGACCTACACAAATTAAACTCGTCTAACACGGTGCTACTCACCACCTGTTTACAAATTGTATTCAGAGGATTCGATTGAGAACAGCTGGTAATAACAGTTAATAGAGAATACCTTAGCACTCTGCGATTCGCTTGATGACATTGCCTTGCTAAGTAACTCAGGGGTGAAATGCAAAGCATGATCAATGAGTTAGACAGGCAGACAAGAACGGTGGGTGTAAAAATGAACACGTATCGAAAACTAAAGTAATGTTCAACAGTCTTGCAGTAGTTTACAAATGATAGCGATGCTCTGGAAGTGGTTAGAGAAAACGTCTATCAAGTTCAGCTTTCTTAGACAACAATTTTGAATATTGGGATAGTCTAAGTTACTGCTATGAAAATATTGAAGGTAGTGTTCTATTCTTCCGGTGCGTAACAACATCATTCTTTTAAAGTTTTTCCATCGGTCGGATCGACTAGTAACGACTGCCATAGAAAAGCAATGGAGTACGTTTCTGATAACAAAAACACTAATAGCAAAAAAATGCAAGCCTTCCGAGGGGTGATCTGCGGCTATATTGTCTGTTTTAGTGAAATCTTGCAATACATGAAGAAATTGCGTTCATAAGGTCTTTTCTCCTGAAAAATGATTTTGTCCAGAATTGCTGGGTATGGGGAAGGTAGTGACTGCAGACCGGGATCACAAAAGGGAAATAACTAAAAGAATAAAATAGGCTGGAGCGCATTGAATTGGCCGGTTCTCTCAGACAATTTATGGCAGTTTACCAACATCTCGGAAGCTGTATGTTGTCGGTACTCACCTATGGGGCGGAACGTGGAGGCTAACGAAAAGTGTTCAGCTCAAGCTGAGGACAACGCAGTGGGCTATGGAAAGGAAGATGATAGGTGTAGCATTAAGGGACAGGAAGAGGGCAAAGCGGGTCAGAGAACAAACGCGGGTTAATGAGATCCTAGTTGAAATTGTTAGCACACTCATTGGATGTTGGAAAACTGATTTATTGAGGCCGCTTAAAGAAAATTTAGAAGGATGTCAGTCCATGCTTTCCAAGAACTGAGCTGTTTTCGCTGCGCCCACTCGGCGTCGACTGGTGGTGGTGGTGGTGGTTTTTGCTATGAAGGGGAGAGGGGGATACTGGTCCCGACGTTTGTTGGCCCTTTGGGCATCACTCTTGGGGACCAGGGGAGGGGGGGGGGGGGGGGGCGTCGTTTCCGTGGAAGTCCTTGGCCGTTCAGGAGTCACACCGCCGCAGCAACGTCAGCGTCCAACAGGGAGGGGAGCCACGGTGCACTGGGAGTGTGTGCAAGCACCGGGCAAGGGGAGGGGAGCCTCGGTGCACTGTGTGTGCAAGCACCGGGCGGAAGGGAGGGGAGCCTCGGTGCACTGTGAGTGTGTGCAAGCACCGGGCGGAAGGGAGGGGAGCCTCGGTGCACTGGGAAAGTGTGCAAGCACCGGACAGAGGGAATGAGCATCGGTCCACTCAGATCCATCGCCTCATGCTGGACGGGACGAAGGTCTAGAGGAAGATGCTCAGGCCAGTCTCCTCGAGGAAGGAGAGGAGGGCCCGATGCGCCAGTAGCTGGCTGCGATCCGGGAAGAGGAGGTCGTGCTCCGTGGTAGACGGGAGACCGAGTGCCCGGTATCCCGACTCGAGTCGTCGCCTGGGGGGATCATGGGTCGGGTACGCCAGCAGGAGGTGGCCGAGCGTCCCCGTGTCCCCGCAGGAGGGGCAGGCAGGAGAGTGGGCCCTGTCACACGTGTACAATCTGGAGGGCGTCCACGTGCAACCGATGCGGAGGCGCAGGAGGAGGGCTCGGTCCCGCCGGGGCAGCTGGTCCGAGAGCCTGCGGAAGGGCTTGTAGGCCGCAATCCTCCGGTCGGAGTGAAGGGCCCGTACCATCTGCATGATGAGGGGGCGGGCAAAGTCATGTTGGGTCACTGCAAAGGATACCGGGGACCCATCGGTGTGGGCAGACTTGGCCAGAGCGTCGGCCAGGTCGTTGCCTTCAATGCCGGAGCGGTCCGGCACCAAATGCAGGGAGATCTGGTGGCCAGCATCCTCCTGGGTCTGCAGGCGGGCCCTTAGCAGGGAGGTAGTGGCCACGACTCCTCTGCTGACCTCGGGCGCTCTTCTCTTTCCTTCGGTCCATTTATTTCCTCCCGGTCGCGTGAGGTTCCTCCTCTACCCTTCGGGCCGTGAGGCGTCCGCGGGGGGTCCCCTCTTTTCTGTGAACAGTCGGTGGCTCTGGCGTGTCCGGATGTCTTCACTGGCCTTTCTTTCTTTTTTTTGCAGGCGCAGTGCGCCCTCGTCGGGGGTCTGCGTTCCTCCGGCAATAAACTCACAGAAAGTGTGTTTTGTCCGAGGATCGAAACTGTCAGCGAACTCTCGGAGTGTTTTTCCTGGGCGAGGAATATGCTCGTCAGCAGCGGGCTGAGAAAATCAAGACAAGAAAATGGGTTTGAACAGGACACGTAATGCGAAGGCAAGATAACCGATGTCTTTAAGATAACGGACTGGATACCAAGAGAAGGCAAGCGTAGCAGGGGGCGGCAGAAAGGCGGCGGATCAGAAAAAGTAGTTTGCGGGGATAAGGTGACCGCAGCTGGCACAGGGCAGAGTTAATTGGAGAGGTATAGGGGTATTCACACGGGCGATGTTATCCCTCCCTAAGTGACGGCGGCTGCGTACACGTCATGCCTTCGAGAGTGCTCGCGGCGACGCAGTTTCAGGTTTTCGTCCGGCGGCCGCCGCCGACGGGGGAGGGGACCGTTCGCTCGGCCGCTACGTTCAGTCCCGCGTAGGGCTATAATGAGGAACGTGATCTTCATGTCACGTGGTTTTCAATGACGTCGTGTCAAAATGACGTCTATCTCGGTACTTTTCTGGGTACGTTTTGTCGCAAAATTAGGTATAAATGGCGCTGAAAACTTTTGAAACTTCCCTAGCCGCAGTTCCTAGGTCGCTGGCGTCTCCATGGTTGCCACGGTGACCATCGCTGCCATCGCCACGGTGGTTTGTTTACATGGCTGTTTAGCGCGCGGTTCATTGACATGTGAAACAAGTGGTGTCGTTGAAGGCGTGAAAGGTTAGCGCAAAGGCGAGTGATATTGACCGCGCTAACGTCCGAACTTGCGCCCTATTCCTGTCTTTATTATGTAAGCTTGCAGTGCGACCGGTTCCAGCTAGTGGTATGATATGGGAAGCTCGTAAAGACTACATTTTGCAGGCGGTGCTTGCGTTGAATGTGTGTCGAGAATTATGGTTTCCTAGTGTTCCGCGTAACTGATTCTGACCTGTATGTACTCATACGGCGAGCTCGCATGCATAATGTCATCTCTATGTCCTGTGCGATGTCGGTATTCTGTCATCCCATTTATCAGTTGTAGTACGGTACTTAGTATGTGCCCACCGGCGGCAAGCTATGCGCAAAAAAGGCACTTGTGTACGGAAGGAAGGCGGACAGGAAGCACTACGCTAACCTGTGAAAGGACAACATATTGCCGCGAATATTTGCAGTGTTTGTTCGTTTTTCAAATCGGCCGCCACACCACTTTATCGCTATAACCCAAACATTGGATGTTTTAATGGGTGTCAATGCTCGCAGGTGACGCCGACTGCGTTTCAGCCGAAAGAGAGATTCAGCATAACGTTACCGCCCACCGGTACGGCCAGTCGCCAACAGCGCATGCGATTTTGGTGGCTGGCGGTATAGCACTGGTACACAGAATTTATTGTGAGGCTTTAAAAGTAAATAAGAAAAACAGTGTCTCGCGCGCACCACTCTGTAATGGGCTTAAAGCCAATCATCATAAGAAATGAAAATCCCCGAGAACGGACAGACAAGTTTTAGGACAGCCGAATGTGTAAGAATAATAGGACAAAGCTATACTTGAAGACACCGCAGCCGGGGGAGCGGGCACAGGAGACCCGTAATCTTCCCTGAGACGTAGATAGAAGTGATGGGTTGTAGGAAAAGGGAGTTGGGATGTTTCGTGTGGGTTATGGGAATTAGGCAGACATTGGGGACAGCGTGGTATTTTGGTAATGGGTCCCGATAGAGCCGCGCGCTCGAACCCTCAGGTCTCCGTAGAGAGCGAGCACTCGTTTCGACTAACACGCCGCGCGAAGAACAGGACCGCTGAGATCAAGATACCAACTGGCCCGGCAACTTTCTGAGCACTTTTGCCAGCGCTTTGCGAGTGTGCGACCCTCGCCCTACAAGTGTACTTCCACATTACGGAGCGTTCGCCAGGGTCCTCGGCCCTCCAAGACATTTATCCCGAAGAGGGGCAAATATCTGGAGCAGCTCCATCAAGCCATGATCCGCACCCCCCTCGACTTTCCTCGACTATACTATTTAGTCCAATACAAATCAAGATCGAAGCGGAAAATTCCCCTCAAAGGAGACCCTCCAACCAATGGCGTCGACTGATTTTCATGATGTCGCGGTTAATACGTGGTTAATCCCGTGTCACGCTAGGTTGATACCATGTCACGCTAGTGCAAGAGGGGCTTAACCACAGATAAACCATGACGTCATGAAAGTTGGTCGACGCCATTGGCTGGAGGGCATCGGGGAATTTGCCGCTTCGCTCTTGAGTTGTATCCCGAATATAAAGACCCATGTTTTCGCTCACCTCGAGGATGCTTCGGCTCTTATTGCAAGGTAAGTTGCCCTTTCCAGGTGTTCAGAACCGGCGTAGTATGTATGTGCAACCGCCGTCTGTTAGCCCGAGCCGCCGTTTCAGCTTCCGAGAAGCGCGCCCGCTCGACTCCCGGGAGAACACCACTCGACCAGCCCAGACCAGCGAGGCAACGTGCGCAAACCTGCGGTACTGCCCCGTCGAGCTCCTCAGGTCGTCGGACTCTCGCAGTGCCCGGTGAACAAATCGTGTTTTGGTTGTTTGTCTCTCTCTGTGTTAGTGCACTTTAGGTGCAAAGATTTTGTTGAACTGTTATCTCTCTCAAGTGTTACTTTGCACGAGTTGCATGGTATTTGTGAATCACTTTGTATGTGCTCGTACGAGTGATAGAGAAATCCTTTGTATCGTCTCTTCGCTGTATAAACTTTGTTTTGTTTTGTGAACCTTTGACTCCGACCCATTCTCTGGCTTGCGACCGGCGAAAGCTGGGCACCAGACGACCAACCCCCTTGTCACTTGGTAGCAGGTCTCCGGCTGAGCTTGCCAAGCTGAGTCGAGGGCATCTCCTTTGTGACCGAGACCGCTACCCCCACACGCTCTAAGGGTGTCTGGGAGCGCACGCAAAAGTGCGCGAAGTGGTGACAAGTGGCTGGGCCGTCGGCCCCGGCTGCAAGAGGTGCTTGGTTCGAAACACACTGCCCGACAAGGTTGGGAGGCAACGGGTAGAGAAGTGGAGCGAGCGAGATTCTCTCCTCCGCAATGAAAGGGGAGGAGAGAAAGGAAAGTAGAAGAGAGGGTGAGAGGTGGCCTAGCGGTTTGCGCATCCGCTTCGGCAGTGGAAAGTGTTGTTTCGATCGAAACCCATACAAGGATGGGTACGAGAGTTCCCCGGCCCGGCGCCCGGCTTCCTTAGAGGGGCTCTGAAACGCCTTCTGAGAGCACATTAACTCACTTAATCACTGCACTGCGTTGCCATGAAAACCAGAGCCAAATAATACTCTTCTACACGCATGAGACGACCTACAATCCCGCGTCAAAGTTGGCGAGCCCTTCCCTGCGACTTTTCCATGCTCGCACCCTCCTCCGTCCCCCGCATCTGCGTAGACAAGGGGAGAGGTGGCCATTGGTTAGATTCTTTCAGACGTCAGGCAGCTACCGTGGCCGCGGCCCATAAGCCGCTTATCTCCGACGGGTCGGGGAGCTACGCTCCCAGAGGGGGGTCGGCGTAGGAGCGCCTACCTTCCAGCGTGCAAAAAGTGACGAGAGGAGAGGGAAAGGCGTGAAGACGCTGAAATTCAAATTTTGACTACAGATAACTCAGCTTCTACAAAACGCATTTAAAAAACCCTTGCTGGGCACTTCGTGAAGCGGCGCGCTTCAATATCCCAGGCATGCCGCAACTTTATTAAAGCCCCCTTCACAGCCCCTTAAAGGTTGCGCGCTTGAAAGAGGCTCCGCAAACAACCCGCTGCGCCCTTTCGAGGGCAAACTCAGTTTCGAACATCCCAGCCTGCAAAGGTGGTTCGTGTTAGCGTCTTCACATGGGGTTCAAGTTCAAGTTGGTACGCTCTGACTAGCGAGTCTAGAACAGGCTTACCGTTTAACTGTCACTGCTGTAAGCAGTAACAGTTATCTTTCGAAACAAGTTTGCTTCAGAGTATTCCTACAGTTGTGGGCAAGTCTGAAATCACCTCCGGCTGTCTGACGTTGCGAGAGGAAAAGAATATGTTTGAGAATTATTAAACATTCGTGCTACACACTCGTAGACATCCTGTGATTTTTAGATCGAAAGCTCTACTTCACGACCAAAGTTGCAAAGAAAGCCGATTCATCGCTGAAGCCTTGACCGCGACATTGAATAACTAAATAAAATAAATGTTGTGGCGTCTGGGATTGGAACCCATGGAGGCGCGAACGGATCAACTTCGTTTGCCACTGCACTGCACTGTACAGAAAGGGGATATATACATATAATTTACAAAGCACGCAGCTAATGGCGGCACTACGCTAGCTAGACAGAAAACAACACAGCTGAAAGGGCAGCAAAGATAGACACCGCATCAACAGCGTAAACCAGTCCGGTAGAAAGTCCCGTTCATCATACGTGTCCCTGAGTTGGAGCATCATTCGACTGAAGTGGCTTCTGGTTAAAACAAGAGGTTCAGTGTTGCGGTCCAGCATGCGCGTTTTCCATAGGATATATGAAGTCAAAAGATTAAAAACATGTCATACGGTTCATAATGAGGTTGAATAGCCGCAAGGTAACGAGCACTGTAGGAAATTAAAATAAGGTCTTTCCTTAGCGTCCTCTTTAACACATCCCAAAACAAAATCGCATCCTCGCAGTTAATAAAACAATATTCAATGGTTTCACGTACACTGCACCGGCGGCAGTAAACAGAAGGCACAAAAATATTTTTCCTACAGAGCCACGTATCAACAGGTAGAACTTCGGTGTGTAAATTGTAGAAAAACATTTTAGTGCAACGAGGGATCGGCATCTTGCACACTCGCGTTAGCACATATCATGACCCTTGAGGCCAATGCACAGAAAACGACACAATGGCGGCGTAAAGAGCATCGTTATCAAATCCTGTACAGACTTTTACGCCAAACAGAAAATAAGTTCTCGTTAGAAAATCCTCACAGAAGCACAAACTTCCTGCATAAAGCCGAGTAAAGAGGGGCGCTCAGTAAAAATTGAAGAAATCACTAAGTTTCGAAACAGGGTCATGAAATTAATCTGCAAAGATGGCCTAATAATTTGATGGGAACAATCACGAAAAAAGCAGAAATGGACGACTGTCTACATACAGGGGAACTAAGCCCAATCCTCCTGCACAAACAAGCCTGAAAAGATTATCACGTCACATCGGCTCGAAATTGGATGCCCAAATAAAATTCGCAAATATTCGATGGAAACGCCGGATGTAATGTCTAGCGCAGTGCAACTCCTGGAGTACGTAATAAATTTTTGTTGCCAGAAGGGTGCTGCAGGCTTGAGCACGACCGAAAATTGAAAGTCGATGTAGACAAAACTGTGAGCTTAACGGTCGACGATCGGAACCTGCTCCTTCCAGCAATGGGCACTTGATTTAAATGCATGAAGTGGAACGCCACGGTATTTATGCGGCACACATGGCGATTCTATTTCGGAATAACAGAGCGCCAGAACTTTTGAAGTGATTTATCTGTGCGGCAGAGACGAAGCCAAATTGATCTATTGTCGATACAACTTTGTCAATGTTGTGCTTGTCAATGCAGAAAAAAGCAAGACCGTCAGTCCATGCAAGCACTTTGACTTCATTACCCAAAACAGAGAAGCCACGAATATTACTGTTACACAGAACACTCAGGCAAAGCGGCTACAGATAAAGGGCAAAAAGCAGAGGGAACATCGGGCAGCCTTGTCTCACCGAAGAACCGATTGCCACAGGGTTTCACAAATTACCCTTAAAAATTAAGCGAGTCGAACAATTGCTGTAGCAAAGCTGCACCCCTTTCAGTACAGCAGACCCAACGTTTGCTCGCGCTGGAAGGAAAAAAAAGGAATGAATGGCAAACACTGTCAAACGCCTTCGCAAGATCAAACTGAAGCAAAGTAAGCTGATCATGAGAGCAGGAGCAAGTTTCGAGAATTGTACGCGGAACGTGTATATGACTTTGAATTGAGCAGCCTCTCAAACTGCTTGTTCGGTGAGGGCCAATGAGAACCGACATTGCAAATTGTAGGTAATTTGACACAATTTTAGCAAATACTCCTGCCGCCGTCGTGGCCGAGTCGTACAGTGTCCCTCCACCGGCTGTTCACGAAGGACTAGGGTACTGCGGGGCCCGAGGGAAAGAAGGCGGAAGACGATACAGCGCAGGCTTTGGACGAGACGCAATGTCCAGCTGCTGGTGGGGAGCAAGTCACCGTGTCCGAAGGCCACGCGTGTACCGCTGCGTGCACAACTCATGTGGCCATCCCCGAGCAGCAGCTTCCGGACAAGGCCCCAGTTCCAGCGGACGGTGGACTGGCTGCTGCTGACGAGCCTCTCCAGAAGCGCCGCGCGTCGTGCGCCTCTCAACCGAGCGGCGAGGACGACGCAGCAGGCAGCGAGCACCTTCGTTGCCGGCGTTCGCGCTCCAGGAGGCCTGGCGGCGGTACAGATGCGGCTTCGCCGTCTACTGGCAGGCGGATGGAACTGTAACCGGAATTATGTCCAGTCATCGTGGCAGCCCCTGAAGAGTTGGTATTTGCAGCGCTTAATTTACGTGGCCTTAGGCAGAGACGGATACAACTCCGCCGACTTATGGCCAGCAGGTATCCAGATGTTGTGGCTGTCTAAGAGAAAAAGACAGATTGAGGAGGACACCGAAAGGGCACTACAGCCCTTTATGACACATTTTAACGTCTTTGTGACGCATGCTGTCTGATTGTCGGCGAATTGTTTCTGCGAAACACCCTCGCTTGTTTTGGCGTGACACCGACGCCGAGGGCCGCCTCACATGGTGCGATTTTCTACTTGATAGGAAGACATGACGATTCATAAATGTTTATGCGTTCAATGATGTAGCCCAGCGCATTAGTCTGTTTGAAGGTATGGCTATACTTTACTTGACTGTGACCGGCATGTCGTGCTACTGTGTGATTTTAATGGGGTTTGTGACCCGATTGATAGCGTCGGTCCTGATGCCCGCACGGACAGGAGCGGTGATGTTTTGTCGCGGGGTACAGAAGATGCAGGGCTTATCGATGTAGGGGCATCCTGTCGTGCTTCTCGATCATTCACGCGCATTCAGGGGTATTCTCACGCTCGCCTAGATCGGATTCATGTATCTTGTGCACTATTTTCTCGCGGGCGTGTACTTGAAACTATATCAGTTTCGTTTCCTGATCGATGTATGGTGGTTGCTTGGCTCGGTGGCAAGGACCGTTCACAATTTAGGCTGCAATGGGCCCTTTGGAAGTTAAACTCATCGCTTGTGAATGACCGAGAGTTTATCATCCTTGCGTGCTCGCAGCTGCAATCCCGTTTTTCTGGAAGCCTACCCCTGTTTGCCGCATGGGAAATGTTCAAGCAGAAAGTATTTGCAATAGCTATTGAAATCGGCTCTGCTAAGTGATTTCAAAAGAAGCACCAGGAGCAGGCACTTAACAAAGGCGTGTACAACCTGTACGAATTGGAATGTGAAGCACCTGGCTTATATATACGGATGAAATTGCCAGCATAAAAAGTGACCTACAAAGGCATGATGCGGAGCGATACAGGGGTGCCCTAGTCAGATCTCGTACCACGCGTGCTTGACATTGTGAACGCGCGACACGACAAGCTTTGCTTCATGACCTCCGTCATGCGATTGCAAGCAGATTCCGGAAATGGTGTCCAGTCGGACGCTAGTGACAGGTACGTACTAGCCAAGTAATGTCCGTATTCGTGGATTACTACATGGCGTTGTTTAGTGGCAGTCCTTATACACAAAATTCTGACGTTATCGCGCGTTTCACATCTCTTGTGACGCCTTTATGAGAAGAGGACTGTTCCATTATTAGCGGCTCTTTCATATATCAGGAGGCCGAACTAGCAATTGATCACTTACCTCTCTCAAAAACGCCTGGTCCTGATGGGATTTCCACTGAATTTTATCAAGCATTTATATCCATCCTAACTGCTGTCCTGCTGCAAGTATTCACGATGGGTTATTGATGCAGTTCGGTTAACCTGCCTGCCTTTGTTCCCTCCTCCTCCTCCTCCTCCTCCTCCTCCTCCTCCTCCTCCTCCTCCTCCTCCTCCTCCCTCCTCCTCCTCCCTCCTCCTCCTCCTCCGTAGTCATTTACAAGGAGGTCCCCACAGTCTTAATTTGGAAAGTACTGATGGAGGAGGAAAACTGCGCTCAATGGAGGGTTATATATAGGCCCATCATGCTATCGCCGCAGCCGATCACGCCCTGTGTTAAACTGCAACACATTCTCGCATGTGCATTGCACATCGTCGTCTTCATCAACCTTCATCTGCGGCGGCGAGCAGATCACATCAGCTTAACCTCGATCAGAGCTCAACCTGCCGACGACCCAGCGAAGGAAAAATCATGAGCCAATCATGCTAAACACATGCGTTCGCACGTCAACTCGTTTTGACTACGCTAAAGCCCTACCATTTATTTTTAGTTTAATTATCGTCGCCGCTTTTCTTCGATAGCATTATGCAATCGCAACAGCACTTAGGCATAATAGGCCTCCGTCATCGTTGTTTCGGTTGGTCGGTCATCAATTAGGCCGAATACTGCCCTAATCTGAAAAAAAAAAACTGTCGCCATGATCTTTACTGCAGAGGGTACGTGTCTTGAATTTTGTAGGCAGAGGAGGATGCTCGTGCCACATACTTTTTTGATGGCCTTTGGGCTTCCAGAGGATCTAGGTTTCGCCGCAATTTCCAATCACCCATAAGAGCTGCTCTCACTAGCGTTAATAGTGACAAACGTTGCATTACACCATTTGGTTCAATCTTGGTCAATTTCAGGTGACAGACTCGTTATTAGGCAACAAGAACCCACCTTGAATATGCCAGAATGATACGTGTAAGGTGATATATATAGGCCCGGTACTAATGCCTTCTTCTGTAACACCCTGAAGAGCGTCACGCTACCTATTGACCATAACCACCTGGCGGCACGTTTTTTTCTTTTTTGGCTTAAACCGATTGACGGGCACGCGGGGTCGTAGCTTCGAAAGATTCTCTCCCATGTCTACGACCGGCCATGTGCCAAGTTCGTGTTTTCTTACCTACAACTCTTGTCTTTTCAGCTCGGCTCTGTTTTTGCTCACTCACCATTACATCCTGCCCCATCCTTTCCCCAATGTAGGGCAGCCCAACCGTATATACCTTCACTGCCTCTCTCTGCCAAGCGTGAGCAAAGCTGCCCGCTGCCTCACAGTCGCACGCGACGGAGCAAAGTCTGCACGCGCTCATGCATACTTGCTGGCGTTTGCTTCCTCTTTTCGACAGAAACTAGATCACGACACAATGCCTGATGCGGTCTTTCGCTTCAGCCGTTGCCACCAGCCGCCTTCAACGCGGCGCCGATGAGGGATAGAATGAGGAAGGAAAGAAGCGCGGCGCTTAGTCAATGCCACGGAGTAGAATAGATAGGAGCTCCGACTCTGACCGCGCCGCTATGCATTCGGCGGGCGCGATTTTGCTACACGAACGCCGGGTGCGCGGCCATTACTTACAAGGGTTACGCAATGAGCGTGCAACATTGTAGCACCGTCTGTCTATTGCAGAGGTCTGAAACACGCTGTTCACTCGGCCTGAAGGTCTCCCCTTGTCTTCGTTCCTATTCCATCCGCATCGCGTCGCTTCATCGCTCCTAACAGTTTGACGCCGAGACCAGTTGCTAAGCGCGCAACTTCTGCCTGAACTTTGTCAACTACTTGTCGTAAGCCAGCGACTGAACACACTTCGCGTGGAAACTGAGAAGTAATACTGTGTCCTTGCATTTCTCACCGCTCCCGGCTGTGAGCCACCTGCTCGATTTTCGCCGCGTTGAAGCCGTCAGAAGATTGAACTATTGAACTGATCACAAGTGTCAAGCGGGTGCACGGACCTCTTAACCCCCCCCCCCCCCCCCCCCGCTCTTTTTGGTTGCTTTCACTTTTCTGACTTTGCCCCTGGGAAGCAAATGTTTATCGGATGGCCCCTCCCGCCGGTGAGATGAGCTTGCGACCCCCGCGCTCTACTGTATCGTACCTAGCCTTAGCATTTATTGAGTGCCTATCGAAACTCTCGAGGATACTCCGTCCTCAAGTCCTTGGCCATGGCCGATGCACTGCATATACAATAGGCCCAGATAAGACGCGTTCAAGGAAGAAACCGCCAGCGAAAGTTGCGATGACGCCATCCAGAAGATAAGCATTGCATGGAGCGAATTAATTCCCGCGACCAATGCGCCATAGATGACGTTTATCGTGCGTCACAGGCACTTGAAATGGTAACGGCAATAAGATGCAAAAAGAATAACGTTGATACGGCTGCTCCGGCATACAAAAAGATGTACTGGGCTTCCTTGTGCTCATTATGCTGCATCGCGCACGGAGACTCAGAAAGGAAGAATTGGCGTCACACGCTCTTTTACACGAACTAATTGAACGAGCGCTTACCTTGCTTCCGCTTCTATAGTCTATGTGCGGGCAGCAGCATGGCCAAAGCCAACGCCATGGCTGCACTGTGTTTTCGCGCAGCACGTGTCAGGAGAATACTGGGCCCAGATTTCACTTTCGGACACCATTGCAACCGTGGCCGGCCTGTTTGCTTTTCGGAGAGGTCGCATGCAGAGAGAAGAAAGCAAATTAAATTCCGTGCACTTCATATGTAATACAGGCGCAAGTCCGGCAGCAGGGAGGCATGCTCATTTTTGCATTTGCTTCACATCATATTATTATTTTTAATTTAAGATAATATGAGCCCATCTCGGGCTCATACAGGATGGGGGAAAAAATAGAGAACAAAAACGGCAATTTGTTGAAGAAAAAAAAATACAGCTGCATTGTCTTTTCACAGGTTTCTACTGAATTTGTCTCGTAAAAAACACACACAATGGCATACGGATCGAGGTAAGTCAGTCAACAACGGTTTTCGACATGAATGAGTATTAAAAAAAACAACAACTATAGATGTACGCGATTTAGGCAAAGAGGTATAGCCTAGCGGCGCATACCTTTCGCACCGCCTTTTTGAATCGCATACCGGAGAGCGAATAACTGTGCCGTTTTGCGTTATCTTCCCCTGTTACAGTGCCCCCCTGGGTATAAAAACAACAAGCGTGCCTTCCGTTATCTTAGTTTGCTGTGGGTGTTGGCTCAAGAGTCTAAGGCGCTATGCCATTGACACACTGGTCCCCTCGTTTGGTTCCCGATTGCGGTGGCTTCATTTGGATGGAGGTGAAATGATAACGCTAGTTCTCAGCAGGAAAGTAAAGGCGCCGTAACTTTCTCACAGGGACACCCGAACCGTGCAGTGAAGGCAGGGTAGAAGTAGAGGTTGAAGGGAGGGAGAGAGACAGAGGAGGCTGCAGTGGAGGGCTCCGGACTAATTTATATTACGCGGGAGTTCCTTTAACGTGCACTGACATCGCACAGCATTTTACCTCCATCAAAATGCGTCAGCTGTGGCCATCGCTCCCGCGGGTATTTTGCTCAACAGCTGAATGCAGTGACATCTGAACCGGACAATGGCGTGTGAGGCGAAATACAAAAAAAAAAACATTGTGCACAGACTAGGAGCATAGCACTGAATTCGAAGTAGTCGTAATAAATTCGATGCCCTCTGCTGCGGTGGGCTTCGTGTGTCTGCTTTCTCGGCTTAGGAATCTGAAATGCATCAATTATGTGCGGCGTAGGGTTTTTTGTTTCGGCTAAAACAGAATTTCCACACTTTTTGACTACGTGCACAAGTTTCACAACGATTGGGTTAACCCCGATTTCTACCCTAAAAGCTGGCTTTGCCTATGCATATGACATCACAAAACAGTGGAAGAAAGGCATCCTTATTAATTGGTTGTTTCCAGTTTGTGCACCTCTCCTCGTACTAATTATCCGAGACGTGACTTCCGTTGAGAATATGAGGTAGTTTCTATTTAAGATCAGCTCGAAAACAATTAACTTGCTGTCGAATTTAAACTACACCCTTATCTCGTT
This sequence comes from Amblyomma americanum, assembly GCF_052857255.1. Classification (NCBI taxonomy): domain Eukaryota; kingdom Metazoa; phylum Arthropoda; class Arachnida; order Ixodida; family Ixodidae; genus Amblyomma; species Amblyomma americanum. The sequence continues at coordinate 365,869,736 of NC_135497.1, forward strand.
GTACTGCTGTAAAGATCTGCTGGCGTTAAGATGTGCCTTATTCAAACGCAGCAGTATACATTCTAAATCTCAGATGTGGAGGTTTACAATGCTTTCGCTGGGCATGTGCAAGGGTAGGTATTAGTATCGGTATGTGGGGTTTAACGTCCCGAAGAGACTCATGGGTTATGAGCAGGGGTTAGACTTTTCGGTTTTTTAATATTTAAAAATTCGGCGGTCTTTTTCGGTGTTGATTTCAGAAGGCAGTTTTTATGTTTCTCTCGGCGAATATTTCTTCTACGAACGAATTACTGGCTTTTGTCCGATGATATAATGTGGTAACCCTATACTGTAAATAGTCACTTAGTCTTCATCTCGTTTTTTTTTGTTAGCGCGATTCAGTCGATCTGCTAGTAATTTACGAACAAACATTCGTATTCAGTAGCTATATATGTTTGCTGAAGGGTATAATATCAGCCACTAGAAAAGCAACAACGTTGCAGTTAAATGATCTAACCGCCACACAAATACGGCATAAAACGTTTCATTCTGAGTAAAGGGTTGCCATCGTCCCGGTTGCTTTCTGCGTTAAGCGAGAGGAAGGAACGTCACATGTAGATAGCCTACAGTGTGCATCGACACATGTAAGCACCCTAATCACTTCGTCCTCCGTGTTGACAGCGGGCGGCGAAACTTCCACTAAACTTTTCGCTGCATAGTCGTAACATGACATTTTTTTGTGACTCTTATGCATGGTTTTGATTCACTGTCTACAGATGCAGTAGAAAAACCTGCGTAAAGCGCTAATGGCCTTAAGCGAATGAACGCCGAGGAAACCGTGCTACGCAGTCTTAGACGACGCAAGCAGTTGAAGCCTCCTGTTTTGCAGTTAACCTCCTTTTGTGCAGAAGCGTGCGCCTAAGGGCCGCAGAGCAATGCCCCAAAACTCACAACTGAGGCCATTTAATTCACCGGTCCTGATTGCCTCACCATGTCTCTTGCTTCCGCTTTTGGTTCATTTTCGTATGTGACCGAGTATAACTCCTACTCAACAGCCAGCCAATTGTGACGTACTACATGGCAATGATACTGGCGTTTTTTTGGTTTAAAACCGAATTTCAAAGCTTTAACTTGGCGTACTTTTAACGACTTTTTTGGGGTGAAAACGGAAAGTCCAACCCCTGGCTATGAGACACGCCAGTATTGCAGGGCTCCAGATAAGCTTGGATCCCCTGGGGCTGTTTAACATGCGCTGACATCGAACACGACGCGGGTGTTATTGCGTTTCGCCTCCATCGAAGCAGAAGACAGACAGAGCATCAAGGGTGCTGCGAATGGAGATAATAAATGCATGAGGAAATATTTGCAAGAAATGACATTTCTGGTAGTTTGCGCTCCCACTCCGCGGCTCCTGGTTCTTCGCACGCTAACCGCGGGGGGAGGGGGGGGGGTTTGATGATGAAGGCGGTCGGCGGCGTGAAACGGTGGATGGGAACAGGTTTTCCAGATATTAATAGAAATTATTCAATAGGCTGTTCGTGAATATATGACGTCTTATTTAGCGCAACGCAACGAGCTTTCATAGTTGATTAACTTTATACAAAGAAAGAATCCGACCCCCCCCCCCCCCCCCCCTCCCCACACACACACACACCCAACCCAGTTTCAACTCAGTTTGTCTTGCATAAAATCAACCCAGTAAGAAGGGCCTTATAACGGGGAAAGTCGAGCAAGACGCGTCGTTTTAGTACTGAGCGTGATTCAACCTTCAAACATGCCAGCGAATTAATTAGATATTTATGGTTTATGGGGGTTTAACGTCCAAAGCGATTGAGGCTATGAAAGACACAATTAGATATGTAACTGGCATGACCCGCCACATGTCCCTAGAAAACTGGTCACGGCTCAAAAGATTGGTACTTTCCTAGCGAAGAAAAAAATTGTCAGGTGACCTCTGGGGATCAAAAAAGCGACAAAAAAGGTGCGAATTCATTGTTTAATTTTATTTATTTATTTATTTATTCACGAATACTGCAGACTCATACTGGAGTCCAAGGAGGAGTGGCCGAACCGACAGGAACCATACCACACCACTTGTTTCGGTACTGTGCATCAAGCTGTCGTTCTAGGCTATCATACGTATTTATTTATGACAGTTGGTTATTGGCCTTTTCTTACGAAAAGTTTAGAACTAATCACGCCTCACGTCCCAGAAGGAATTTTCTTCAATAGCAGATCGCACGTAGGGCAAAGCGCAACATTAATGTGGCATTCTCCATGTCCCTGAATTAAAGATTCTGGTTTTGTTAATTGGTCCAAAGCTTCATCACTATCTATGATTGTACAGACGTGCAGAAGGAAACCACTGACTGAATATCAGCGCGAAGCAAATGTGCAGAAATTTTGGATAGCATCACTCAGCGCCGGTGCCACCCCTCGTTTCGGTGTTCATAAAGACGTCCGCCACAGGAGAGTAAACAAAATGACGGAATGTGAAGAGGCAGGAGATGCAACAGTCTCCCTGGAACACAAGCGGCACACTCGTTTCGGGTGAGCAAGAGTAAGTTGCCAGTACTTGTACAACACATAGGAAGATGGAGCAAGCTTTGTTCCCGTTCGCCTACAATCATGTCCAAAAGCTCGTGGTCATCTGCTGACAGTAGTACAACCAAATCACGTGCGTATTCGACAGAGGCGTTGCGAAAGAGAAACAGCACTCACAGCACACCCCCCCCCCCCCCACCAATACAATATAAAAAATAAAATGAAGGCAGGAGATTAAAAAGGATCGCGTAGAACGGCTGCGCGAATGCCAGTAGCGCAACGGAGCTAATATGTCTGTAGCGGGTGATGGAACAAAACCGTGCCGCGTTCTATCAGGGTAGAGTGCTTTCTATGCGGAAAAGCTCAATGTGCAGGTGGACAAGGTGCCAACTTCACGAGGAACCATCGCACGTAAAACGAACTGTTTAGACCAAGTTGGAGTCCTGAGACATAACTGCGGCGCGAACACCACAAACACATCACTCCGGGAACAGCCACAGACACGACTCTCCGCCTCATTTCATCTTACCCAGGGGTCCAGGCAGAATGGGACAGTTTGAACCTTGGAATTATATAAAATTTTATTCTGTTCTGACCTGAGCTTACCTTTTCGTGTTTACTAAGCGTGACGCCAGGATGGCAGCTGACGATTCTGATATCTTTGTTTGTTGATACCTGCGGATAATCTAAAAGTAGGCGATAATTTGGAAATTTCTGTCGCGTTTTGCCCGACTCTCTCGTACATGTGAACATGGTGCTATACCTAAGGTGGCGCGAACAGCCACACACTGACGTTTCAGAACGTTGCTTTTACGGCTGCTCTTCTTCTTTTTTTTTTTGAAAGTAATAATTTTTTCCCGCCTTCAGTTCACACGTGTTTCGAGAACTTATATCAAGTGATCAGTTGATTAAGCGCACCGAGAGTGCCCGATCTTCAGTTTCTTCCAGCACTAAAGGTGTACACCCTGCAGTTACATAAAACTACAACAGAGAGGATCTCGAGGCACAACTACAAAGAGAGGACTTCTAGACCGCAATGGGGGCTTGAACAGAGCTGCAGGACGCACGGCAGCCGTGAGCAGGCTTGTTTAGAGCGCTGGAGCAGTGTGAGGCGGAACGAATAAACAGAAATATTGTCGCTAAATCCAGCTGCTCTTTCAAGGACACGTGGCAAGTGCCTTTGTCGTTTGTATGTGTATGCAAGTGCGCTCGAGCGCTAGCTAGCACTGTCTGTGAAACCCATTGTCTGCGTTAAAGTATTTTCCTTCACTCCGCACTGCACCACTCGAGCGCTCTATAGAGAAGTGTGCTCACGTCTGTGCGCAGCTTGCGTATGCATTGCTGCAGCGCGACTGCATTGCAAACCGTGGTAAGCTATGCTCGACATCGTTAACGCGCATTTTTTTTTTTTCGTTTTCGTTCCTGGTTTTCACAGCTGTCGCGCTCATTTAGTTGCCATAAAAAAAAAAGTCGTCCAAGAGCGCCCTTCATTTCATGTGTTTATTTTTTGTGCGATTCGGTTTCAGGGCGCAACGAATGAAAAAATGAAAGTGACAGTGGCAAGGAATGATCGAGCGTGTTGGTGCGGGACGAGGAAAAGTCGGCAGCGAAGGCGGCGGAAAGGAGTCGGTCGTTCTCCGCTTGCATCGCTGGCGCCGCGCCCGACTGACTGTGCATTATCTGCGCGGAGCGCAGGCGGTCGGTGCGGAGCGAAGGACGCCCGTTCGGCGGCGTGGGTCGGTTGAAGGCAGTCGCGTTCGCACGAGGGGCGCGTGGCAAGAGTGAGCGGCCTCCCGTTAGTGTCGCGCCGCTCAGACTGTCATGGGCTTCAATGTCGGCCCGTGCAAGCGGCTGTGGCGAACAAGCCTTGCTCGCGACGGGACAACTACTGTGCACTTAAAGGGGCGACGCTGATGACAACTCTGTCCAATATCAGTTCTCAGCAAAAACCGATTGTTTGGCTCGATGACGTTATCGCAGTTTGCCTATGAAAACTGCGGGTCGAGGCGATAACTATATTTCGGTTACAGCGCCGCCAATTAAAGGACTGTATACTCCTAATTTTAGTTGCAGCTGTTTTCTTCTTTCAAGTGACGCGTGATGGATCACCGCGTGGTATTCGCCTTATGACAACTAAATAATGTATAAGTGAATTTCTTCTCTCATTATGTTTTTGTTTCGGTTTCATGAACCGATTGATGGCTGTGACGTCTAGTTGACACCTTGGTCATGTGAGGCACGAAAAACCTGCAGTATAAACGCTGATACATAATTTTAATTCAGCCAGCTCGGAGAGCTGGAATGTCAACAAACGACGTATCAACAGTTATACAGCCGTTTTTGTCGTGCCTCAACTGACCTTAAGGTGAACTACATGTCACAGCCATCGTTCGGTTGTTGAAACAGCGATATTAAGAAATTCAATTCTAAATTATTTAGCGTACGTAGGCGAATATCAGGCGGTGATCCACATATATTAATCCGAAAGCCTCACTAGTCCCATTACCAGAAAAGGCGGTAGTGTGTGCGTGTGTGTAAGTATGCGTACTCGCAGATGGTACAAAAAATTCCAACGATGGCAACGCACCAAGCACGCACATCCCAATGCACAGAGTAAGCCGGGGTACTGCCACTTCAGACAATGGTTTATGGTTTATGGGGGTTTAACGTCCCAAAACGACTTAGGCTATGAGGGACGCCCGTACTGAAGGGCTCCGGAAATTTCGACCACCTGGGCCTCTTTAACGTGCACTGACATCGCACTATACACATGCCTCTAGCATTTCGCCTTCATCGAAATTCCAAGGGTAGATGTACACTGGTAGCGAAGGCTCCATAGACGCCCATTGGTCCAAAAAATGGCGGCTCGTGGGCACTCCAGCGCCCCCTGGATTTTGGGGGGCAAACTACGCAAACGTGACGTAGAATGACGTCACGCATACGTATGCTTTGGCGCGAATTATTAAAGCGGTCTTTCTGTAGAATCCGCGTTTTCGAGCCCGTACCTCTCGAAGGTTGCTGCCTTTCAGCGCGCCCCAACCTTTGCCAGTCAAATGTGCTCGCCTTGTGTGCTCGAGTTCCTGCTAGTTATGGCCTTGTTAATGTGCAATTGGGAACGCAATGAAAGTGACTGGTAAAGGAGGGGCAGCATAGAAAGGCAGCAACACTTCCAGACACTGGCGTGGCCGGGTTAGCCGGGTATCGAAACAAGGCCTGCAAAGACGCGCTGTAATGCACCGCACACTCATGAATAGGGGGCAGGTCAAGAGTGATGCAAAAATACAAAATTTGCCAGGTTTTAATAAAATGACTTACCTCTTTCATAAAACAAGGTGCTAATATATTTTTTCTTTTCTATTGGCAGATTACATTCCAATTTTGTAGCTTTATCATTTCTTTATATGAGTGTTTTGCCCCCCCTCCTCTGGTTGTGCTGCAGTCGCGCTAAACCACTTTTCGGCCCAGCCTTCGCCACCACTTTAAATCCGCCTTGGAAATTCGACCGCCGCGGCCGGGATCGAACCCGCGTCTTTCGGGCCAGCAGCCGACCGTCATAACGGCCCCTCTTCAGACAATCCTATGCGTGTCGTTCGCAGGCTCTCCCAGCTGACTTTAGCCAGGGTTTAAAAATATGCCGCGGAAATCTAAGACGACGCAACCAAATGCACGTTACTGGCTATGGTATGGAGCAACTCACACTATTTTCGTATTGGGCTTAATTGCATAATTAGACGGAATTAATTAACCAAATTCGCAAGTAACGGAGTTAGGAGAGAAATTCCAATGAGAAAGTTGTAGAACGGCCCGTAAAACGTCCGAATCAACAGTTTCTGACTTTCCATCTATTACCTATTAGCCTTTTTTCGCTCACTAGTGGTGCCCGCGAAATACAAAAAAAATACCACGTGACATTCCCGCTTGGGCGCCGCGATTGCAGTGCTCTCAAACGTTCCGCCCAACAAACGAACAGCTGATCTAGCCGAGCGTGCTGCCGCTTAAAAGGTGTCAGGGCTGCGGCACAGGTGCTGGCTGTGCGGTTTACGCGAGCGCAAGCGATAAGCTTATCATTACTTATCGCTATCATTAAGCGCGGCAAGGGAAGCATACCGCCGGTGTAAATCGCAAAGACAGCTGCTCCGTCGCTGCCGTGTCTCCTAAGCGGCAGCAAACAGGTCTAAATATTCCGTTCGTTCCTACGCGGAACGCTTGAGAGCACTGCAATTGCGGCGCGGAAGCGGGCATGCCACGTGGTTTTTTTTTTTGTATTTCGCGGGTGTCTGCAGTGAGCGAAAAAAAAAACAGTACGTAATAGATGAAATGTTAGCAACTATTCATTCGGACGTTTTTCGGGGCGTTCTACAACATTCTCATTGGACTGTTTCGTCTGTCTTCGTTGCTGGCAATGTTGATTAATTAATCTTGACTAACTATGCAATTAAGCACGATAAAAAAATTGACTCACAGGACGGTTACTACTGTGTAACGCGAGATTGAGCGATAGCTGTTTAGGCATTTAGTCACGTGCTGCACCCCTGCACTGGTAGGCGGCTGTTCCAAACAGAGCCACCTGCAGGTTTATGTGACACAGGTTGACCGTCGCAGCTGGTGCACCATGTGGGTGCTAACGCACTCACCGGTTACGCCGACGGCGACGACGCCGGACGACTGCGACGCGCAGGCCAGGGACGGGCGCCAAACAGCTATCGCTGTAAAAATAGTGTGACTTGCTTTATACAATAGCCAGCAACGTGCATTTGGTCTTGATAGAAAAAAAAAATTATTTACATATGTGCACATGCCAAGGTTACCGGATACATTGACATTCACAAGTAGACATGACGCTAAGCATGTAAGGCGAGCCAATTAAAGAGGTCTTAGACTTAGAGTGCCTCGGCGTGTTTTTAAACCGTGACGAAAGTTAGCTGGAACAACCTGCATATACTCACCACTGGCCGACCTCAATGTGGCGCCAGTTTTCGCCACAACATTCCTACCAAAATTGTGACGCAACCGTTTGACGAACAGAGTTACGGGTGGTGTCATGCGATTTGTCGTTGTATACAGCTTGCATGTGCTAGTCAAGTTGGAGGCTATCTTGCGACAGAGATTCGATCCGACGACATATGCGCTTTCAATTGTATGCCTTCCCATACTCTCGCGGCTGAGGTGTCCAGCGAGATGTGAGACAGTTACTGCACCATTTCCTTTCATCAAAAGCCCATTTTCGTATCAAAATTGCGGTGCAGCCGTTCGTCGTACAGCGTTCCGGTTGGTGTCATACGCACGCGTGCGTTGTGTATGTGGGTGTCAGTGCACCCAGGGATAGTAATGCTTTCGCACTGTACCAGGTAAGCAGTCTTGAGTGTCTCTGCCGAATGTTTAATGCCTAACGCATCCACGATCACGTGACCATAGCCTGTGCCTCGCGATAACTTTGTCGTCATCATTTGGTAGTGGGGTGGCAACAAGATGCTGCCACACGCCTTGAAACGCCACCGAAGAAGAATATCGCATGCAGTCTATCTCGTCATCGAGGGCAGATGTAAGCACCAAATGCATTGCAACAACGCTGTAGCGCATTCTAGGACGGCTCATAGATGGCGACAGCTACGCTCGAGCCTTGTACTTGTAGCCTGCGTCAGTCAGCTACTTCGCTTTTCATAGCGAGCGACAGCCTGTTCGGTTACCTTCCCAGCCATTCCTTTTTTTTTATTGCCACAGCATGCCTATTGGCATGTCAGCCCGTTTTTGTTGCGGCCAACCGCCTGACCACCGGCCGCCTCCGATGAAAAGGAGGAGGAGCAGCGCCGTGCTCAAGCATTAAGCCATTGTCCCGTCTCCGATCTCCAAGTTAACAGGACCCCTGTCCTTGCGTCTTCCAATCTATCCTCCCACATGCTATTACCACTCCTTTTCCCGTGAAAACTTTCCCGTATCCAGCAATTAACCGCCTGTGTCTTGGCCACTCCCACGCAGTGGGTCTGTGACAGCTATGTCTTAGGCCTACTTACGGTAGGCCAGAGCCACAGACGTGCGGCAGGTCGAACATAGGACGAAAACTCTCAGGACGCTGACCAAAAACGCGCTCTGCAACAGGGCGATCTACCATAGAGAACTCGTTGCGACCCTTCGAAAACACAAACACAACCGTCACATTCTCACGCGTGGCAGCAGCATTCAAAGCAAATGCAACAATTGCAAAAGTACAGCGCGGACTGGGTAGCGCTGATCAGCCGCATTACGAAGGACGTTGTCGCCATTTTGTTTTAAATTTCCGTCTGCATCTCAAGGCCTGTGTGTGTCATAAGAGCGCTGTAACCCATGGATACAGGCCGACCTCAATTTTTCCTTAGTTTCTCTTTAGGAGACATAAGAAAGTTTTATTTATTTATTTCGAGGGCTTGTCATGTGGCATAAAATGAGGCTGTTGTCAAGATAGAGTAGGTAATAAAGGCTACTCTCTTACAGATACCTGACCAAACTCCGGCTCTTAGCGTTGTCCATTAGCCACAAGGACAGGTTTTCCTACCTTGCATCCGTAAGTACAACTTCTTGATGCTTAAGTTCCTCACTAGTCCACAAAAGGTGGCGGACATCCACCTCAGCGACTGGCGGGCAGCAGATAGCTTTCACTCTGGGAACGAATGGATCAATCAGTTTCCTCCCATCCAAACCAAAGTTAATCCGCACTCATGCACCCTCTTTCACTGCATTCAGGTCGTGGACGTTGCCGAGCATGCTGCTCATCTGCGATCAAAGCCAGTCATCCCAACGCCCCGAGTTGCGCAGATCCGTTTAGCCTGAAGGTAGCGTAGAGCGAAGTTGTGTAAACAAATTGCTGTGCATCGGTTCGCCGTGATTTGTGTGTCATATGAGAGCGAAGGGGTTAACGCACCTTCCATGTTCTCAGAAATTCTGAAGCAATTCTCGGAAGAGCCTGCTGGTCTGGTTGCGCTCGCTTTATAAAACGAGCAAGGCGCCGCGACAGAATCACTGTTTTCATATCCTCAAGAGAAACTATTCAAGAAACGCGCCTTTCAAGAAAAGAGATGATGAACACAGACTTACAGGGACTGGCGTACAGAGGAATAATACCCAGAAAAATCCATCTTTTGTAGCCAGAAAGCTACACAGTGTATGGTTTCTGGCGACAGCCCGTCTGGTTTAGCTGCGTAGTCGGCCCGGAACACCTGCAGCCGGGGTCCCCGCACGGCGATAGGGATCTTGGCTATCATGGCCTGTCCACCCACTTGGGTTATTGGATTCGAGACGGACGACTCTGCCGACGTTTGTAAACAACATTGTTCCCGGAAGATCAACCCGTGCGGTACAGAGGCAGTTAGCGACCGCCAACCCGAGCAGGGGTGGCTCACCCATTCTACTGTGCCGGCTCACCGGCGCCTCGCCCATTCGGACTTCCCGGAAGTCGAGTCCGGCTTGACAGCGTGAGAACTCTCGTTCGGACGCGAAGACAACGCTCTCTCTGGTAGGGGTGGGGGGGGGGGGGGGGGGGGGGGGGCGATGGTCCAGTGGCACCCTCTCTCTCTCTCCGGCGAGACATGTGACGGGGCGTGTCCCTATGTGAAGTGGAGTGTGTGTGTGTGTGTGTGTACGACAGCGCAAGTTTTAGGCCACGCCCAACCTGGCGAAGACCTCCTCGAACCTGGGGAATCCTAGGGACCGGACCCTTTTAAAACCGGACGACGAGTGCCGTAAAGGAGGAATCCTCAATCATCCTCAGATCTCAGATCCTCCGACCTTCCCCCTTCGCCCTCCAGTGGGTTCCTAAATCTTGTAAATAATGTAAATAAACCCCCTGTACAGTTTCCTTCATAACCAAGTCCGACAACGTCATTCGGAGAAGGGACCTGCGGCGCTGAAAGAGTCACTCACTCAAGGGCTCCTCCATCTCTAACAACAGCTATTCGGCTCTGTTAGTTGCGGTAATTTTTGTCTGACATTTATCCAACAAAGTAAGCACAGACCATGCTGATGTGCGGATGGAGTACGCATTGGTAAGCCCCGCTCGCTGTGTTGCTACGGGACAGACCCAAAGGGGCTCCTTCGAGCGCAGCACCTCTAGGTCATAAAAAGGAAAAAGAAAACAAACAAAACAAATCCCAAGCCTTGTACGCAGGGGATAAAACAAGCCGCGGTAACTTACGCCTTTCTTATTTTCAAGGTCCCGTACCCCCTCGGCTCTTCGAGTCTATCCGAAAAAACGCTCATTTCCGATGTATGTTTTTTTCTTTTGTTGAGATATGGGGTTGTGCGGAGGGGTTAGTGAAACTGAGTGCCATATTGTGGAAGCCGGTTCACAGTTGGGGCTTGTTATAGTCCTCTGACACACACACACACACACACACACACACACACACACACACACACACACACACACACACACACACACACACACACACACACACACACACACGCGCGCGCGCGCGCGCGCGCGCACACACATACACACAGACGCACATACGCGCACGCACGCACACACACACACACACACACACACACACACACACACACACACACACACACACACACACACACACACACACACACACACACACACACGCGCGCGCGCGCGCACGCATGCATACAGAGAAAATAGTCGACGTCATTTCTTTTCGATGCATAAAATAATTGCTTTACATTCACGAACGAACAATATATTGGCTGCGCCAAGAAAACTCCTACTAGGTCAAATGATTTATCATTTTTTCTTGCTTGCCAATATTTCATCACGAACACTACCATCCGCGTTCACAACCTGTCCGTGCCCATGCTGCTGTACTGCCAAGGGTTTTTTGTGCGCTATGACTGCGCAAACATCCTACGTCGCAGCTGTTACCCGATGTGCGCAGCAGAGCTAGTCCGATCAGCTTTGAGGCGGGGCTGCGCCGGATACAGCGATACCAGCGCGGCATCGCGGCTCACGACGTAGTACACCAGTCAAACTGAATCACAAAGGCTCGAAGAGGTTCATAATAAATAAAAATTCTACGGAGAGGTCTGTCTCAATCGAGTAGTTTTCAAACAAACTGTTGACACAGACTACTTAAGGAGGCGGGATTTTGGGTTGTAATCAGTGGGAAATTTTCATATTAAGAAGGCTGCTTTGGCGTACGACGGAGAATGACAAGAAGTGGACACAACTGCGCTGTGCCCACTTGTTGTCATTTTCCGTCATCCGTCAGCACTGACTTTCTAAGAACGATAAATGCCAACCAATTCCCTCTCAAACACACACCTTATTTTGGAAAGAAAAAGAAAGGTGGATTTTCCTTTAAAAGGCACCGATGAATTCTATACTGATGGACATAGGAAACAAAATCTTGCTTGGATGGATCTGCCACAGCTTTTAGCACGGATTCTCCATGTTCCCCGATTTGTGTGTGAGGTTCTGGGCGTGGAAAAAGCCGAGGTTGGAATGGAGAAGGCTGTCAGTGCAGCGGAGAGGAACCGTGCCCGGCGTTGCTCACTTTATATATTCGGCACCTTCGTGACGGCGGACATCTGACTGCGCAACTGCCTCGCTGCCGGCGCCTCGTTTCCCACGGGCTGATCACACAAGGGGGCCGATCATTGTCCCCAGTGCGTCAGACACCGGCGATCGAGGCACGACGGCTGCTTTTCGCCCCGGAGCGCAGAAACAGCAGTGCGCTTTTTGCCGCGGATGTGCGGCCCCTCCTGACACGGGAAGCGATTGATGGCGGCGAGCATCCGGTGTTCCTAGGTATACAGAAAGCAGCCCGCAAGCGACGTCCTTCGGCTCATCGCTGCTTCGCAGTAACACAAGCGAGGCCTGCCGCGTCACTGTGTGAGCAAGCATTCCGTGCACGGCCATCGAGGCGCAGCTCCTTTGCAGCCCGGAACGAACACATGAGACCCAGTGGGACTAATGTAGTTGAAACGTTGCGTCACTAGCCCTCTGACTCGCTATGTACTACGTACAGTCTAGACCGATTTGAAGGTGATCATGTCAGTCTTCACGCATAGAACAACTCTAAAACTCGCTTATTTTTTAAAGCAAGCCACGGCTATTAAATAAGCATAGCTAGCAGGATAATGCCTCTATTCTGCCCCGTCATACTTGTTAAGGATTAAATCACCATCACGCCAGGAAAAAGTTCTTGGTCCGTTACAGCCGGAACGAACGCGATAGCCTTGAAGTCGCGGTAGGTTGCACGCAGTTGTGTAGAAAGCGAACTCGCAGCTTTATCTGAGAGTAGGCTGCACCTAGCAGTGTTTTCTTCGCTTCAGGTGAATTTTACATCCTTCACCTCCCGAATAAGCTGGTTTTCAGTGCGAAAGCATTTCTTACCTCATGAGTGGCGTGTACTGAACCTGTCGGCAGAGCGTGTCCGCACGGAAACGGCAATTCGAAAGAAGAAATTCGCCGGCATGGCGTTTCGAACTCTCTGTGTGCCAGGCGGGCACGGAACGCATATGACACGAATTGTTGGTCCAAGCGTGTTAGAGGGACACGAAGTGAACGCGTAGTGGTGTGGCCGACGGGAAAGTGTGTTGGGGATGTGTGCTGATATTAGACAACGATGACTTGCAAAAAAGTTGATGACGTCATCCAAGGCTCACGTGGCAAGAATGACTTTCAAAAAAGTTCCCGACGTATTCCAAGGGTCAAGTGATAAGTGTCACGTGACAACGATGACTTGCAAAAAAGGTTGCGACGTGACGTTCAAACGCAAATGCTTTCGCACTTCTTAATGCAGCAGACTGCAATGCTCAACAATTTTTATACCGTATAGCGAAAGCAGTAAATAACATTTCACGAAAAAGTGAACAGGGTAGCACGTCGTCCGCCCTTTTTTGCGCAAACATATTTTGTCAGTAGTTTTAACATGAATTTTTTATCGCAATTTCAAGCGTAATGAGCCCCTTCGAAATAGGCAATATTTCCACGATCCTTCGGGTGTCGCGGCATATCGATGTTGCTATTTTCATCAATTATGACACTTCCTACAAAACTTTGCACATCATCGCAAAAATCAGCCGCTAGAATTTTGCGCAGCATAAACTACAAATTGTCTTTCTTATGGCCTGAATATACGATTTAGGCGGAAAAATATGTCATTTGGAAGGAAGCCAAAGATGACGTGTCAAAGGGTAAGAAAGCACAGTTTAACAGTTTCGGTTGCATTTCTCACTGAGCCTACCGATCTCTGGCGATTTGTTCGTAGTTTCGGTTTTTTGTTTTCCATATAGGAAAAAGTTGGGGTAGCTGGCGCGGCTCTGTGCCATGACACAGCTGTGTGGAGACGAGACAAGAAGTCTTGCCTTCACTGTCCAGACCCACTGGCCCGTTTAAAGCCGGTCCGGCTTGCGTTTTATTACTGCAAAGTACGGGAGGCCCCAGCAGCAGCAGTGACATCACTGCGGCGAGCCGGGAGCCACAGTGTGTTTATGGTATATGCGGATTTAACGTCCCAAAGCGACTCAGGCTATGAGAGACACCGTGGTGAAGGGCTCCGGAAATTTCGACCACCTGGGGTTCTATAACGTGCACTGACATCGCACAGTACACGGACCTCTAGAATTTCGCCTCCATCGAAACTCGACCGCCGCGGCCGGGATCGAACCCGCGTCTTTCGGGTCAGTAGCCGAGCGCCATAACCACTGAGACACCGCGGCGGCTCCCACTGTGTGCGGTAATAATGATGGCTTAGAAAAAATGTGCCGCTGCAATGGTTGAACCTCTCTGGGAATGATGGGAAGCACGTTGACCGCAACGGTAGGCCACAGAAACGTTTGAAGCCAACTCTTTTGAGGTCCATATACTTCTTGTCATTGCCAGGCTGGGTTAACTGCCGTACTCCGCAAGCTCCGACATGCATGCTAACTAAATCAGAAAACATAAAGAACAAAGATACAGGGTTTTCACAGCACAAAGCGTGAGACATCAACTAAAGCTTACTCAACATGGCCAAGCAGAGCTCCAGAATAGCTTAGAAGAGAATGCGCTACGAACTTTATTTTCGTACCCACCAAAGTGAGAAACTACAGTACACTGATGCACGTGTTTCTCTTACCATGCCTTTTTGTTCACGAGGGCTACGGACGGAACACGTACTTGTGTTTCAAATTCGGACACCTTGATGACCTCTCTCCAAACTCGCCGGCTTGCTTTAGCGAGTAAGAAAGGAGAAAGGCGCTACTGGGCTCTTCTGGTGTGCCGTTTTCCTGTGAGCAATAAACTTCAGTTGATATCTATTGCTGCGTTCTGGGAAATCATTTTTTCCGCGTAATTTGTGCGTCCGCGCTTTAGTTACAGTGTTGGAGGTAATTAACAAGCCCAACTTTCTCATTCAGTTAGGAACCTGCCAAATGCGGCGGCAAGTTTCCCCCTGATATTCCGAGTATGAAGTTCCGCGCCGGTTGCAATGCAAAACCGCGAGGCTGGTTGGCCGCAGCGCGCAGCTCAGGTATGAGCGGAGGCTGCATGCGTCATAACCTTGCCAGGACGGGCCGGACGCCGCGGTGGCAACGTGACGTCACGTGATACCGACGGAAAGCCACGATGCCGCGTACTGCTGCTGCCCGCCTAGGGTTCGTGCGCGTGTTTTTTCGTCGTCGGTTAGCAGCTCGCCGAGACGGACGCGCGCCTCTGATTACAATGGCTACTGCGTTCGCCCGCTGCGCGGCTCAGCTGTAGGTGCGCGGGGAATGCGCCGACCTCTTCTCCCCGAGAAGCTGGGCACAGGCCTTATCGCCCCTCGCGGGGCAGCGCAGACGGCCGTATCTGCGGAGCCAAGAGAGCTGGCAGGAAAGCGCGTCGTCGCGACCGAGCTTGTTGATTGCGCTCGCCAGCTCACTCCTCTTACCAGAGGCGGTCGCATTTGCACAAAATTTGAAAATTCGAACGAAAACAAAAAAGCGGGTGAACGGAGAGCGTCTGGTGCAATTATTCTCGACCCTTGGCACATAGGCGAAGTGTCGTGCAGCGAGCGGCTGAGTATGCTCAGTACACATAATCGACGCAGGAAGAGTTGGCTTTGCAGAGATCGTTGGCGGTGTTTGTTTCCACGTAAGGGTCGCCCTGGCCGAAACGGGTTCGCCGATAAGGCTTAGGCACGGACCGCTGTTCGGCCGGGCTGCGCGCCTGGGTATGGGTAAACAGGCAGCGTAGCCTCCGGGCTTCCTATCGCACGTTGAGGCGCATGGTGTTTGCCATCCCCGGGCTATCTTGCAGCGACTTTAAGATATGCCCGCCGGTGGGTCTGTAAGAGGGCCTTTTCGGTGTTCCGCGCATTCAGGTGCTGCGGGTAGGGCTGCGTGTCGAGCGCCCTCGAACACTCAAGCCCAGCATGGCGTCAAGGGGTTCGCATAGCTATAGTACTGGACACGCCTCTAACTTAGCGCGCCATACAAAATTTTGACGGGTGAACCGCTTGGCAAGCCTTCTTCTGGCTTTGCGTGGGGGCGCATCCACATCACGCGTGCCTTCTAAATTTCCAGCCCCTCCTCCTCCTGTGAGCAGAGGGTCCTTTGGGAATGGCATGCCGGACCCACACGCGACGGGAGCCGACTCTGAGCCGAGCAGCAGGGCGCCCGCGGCACGCTAAGCTAAAGTGAGCCAATATTTGGCACTGTTTCAATGCATTTGTAATCCAGACATGTGCATCAGTGTTGAAATGGATATTATTTTACCATAAGCCCACCCGAAAGACGTGACAGCTTTCGTGCCAGTGTCTTCAAATCCTTTCCTGGATTCCGAAGTACCCCTATGACGCACGCGCCTTTTCACTTTGCATATGCGAGAACAGGCGTGCAGCACATCGTGGTTCCTTCAGGAGGATGGAACGAAACACTGCGGATAGTCTTGAGCGTCATCAGTTTGTCGTATCTTTGAGTGTACGTTCAGATTGATAAATTTAATGAAACGAAGGCAAAGAGGTCGGCCAGAAAGGCTGATATCTGGCCTGCTACTCTGCAGTGCACTGGGGAAGGGGAGGAGGAGGAGGAGGAGGAGGAGGAGGAGGAGGAGGAGGAGGAGGAGGAGAAAGATGGTCACGATGGGTGACGATGCGGTGAGAAGAGAGATGAGAGTGTGCGCATATTTCATGACACCACAACCGCAAGTCGAGGCCCGTGTCATTCAAAAAACGTGAAAACACCCGCATGTTGTCTGGGCTGCTTGCCAACTCTGCACCCAAGCGCCTAGCAGTAAGTCCTCCGAGAGTGGCCTGTTGTGCAAACAATAAGGGCTCTAGACACTTGCTTGCTCCTACAGAGCAACGTTTCCAAGCGCGGGAAAGGATGTGAGGACCAGCACATCGCGACGCCCTAAATTGACCATTTGCGGAAAAGTTTCTGCGCATGCGTGGTGAAGGCGCAGGCAGCGCCCTCTAGGCGGTTTGGTTTTTGGTTGGAAAACATGAGCCGGCCGTGCATTCCTGCGCTGTAGTGCGACGACTGATGTGAGCTGTAACTGTCTCGTAACTGACATGTAACTGCAACGCGTTTTATCTAAGCTAACCACGCGTTTTGCAACAGCGAGACTTATATGTAATAAAGGCCGCGACGAGATACGCAAGGCGCAAAAGACGAACCCGTTGATGGGACCAGTAAGGCGCACATCCAGCACGTTTCGAAACGGGTGTTGCTACTTTATTTCGCGCTTGCTGCCAAGTACACACTGCTCGGTCGTTCTAGAAGAGTTTTGCCACCGACGCAGGAAAACCGAATTATATAAACTAGTGTGAGCATTCACCATAAATGCTACAATGTGCTACCTGGACAGCGGGAGCACGGCCGAGCGCAACTTCGCGCCCGTTAGCACGCAAAGCAACGCTCTGCCGTATCAGCACGAGCCGGGATTGAGATAGTACAACGGGTCGTTTGCTAATTAGCTAAGTGTGCCAGCAGGCAAAAGGTGTTAAGTTAGCAGAAACTCCCGCCCTATCAAGGAAGCGCAAACGTAAACGGCTGTGCGCATTAGGAAAGTGCATCCCATTTACTGTCACACTCTCCCGCGCATGGGCGCACATTCACGCACATTTTCAGTTGGTCATTCGGCGTTCCGTTGAGGTAGCAGAGTGCAGGTATTGCCACACATGGTCGTTTTTCAGGCTACAACGCGCAAACTCTTCGCCCCACCCTGTTTCTAAAAACTGAAATGGGATGCTCTCCTCTTCCATCATACTATTTCGTTAGCAGACGCACGTTTCCGGCAAATAAACAACGCTAACACAACAAAACAAGCGCACGTGAACTGCTGAACGCTGCATTGCGCATGCTTGCTCGAGAGCCCCTTTCCAACCAAAAGTGCCGGCGGAGCTTCTCTGTTTTCACGACAGGCGGCGCTCGCTTTCCCGCAAATGGTCAATTTCACGGAGCAAAAATGCGTCGATATAAACAGGGCATTGACGCGCTCTTTAAAGGTGTACAGAGACTAAGCTTCGGCTAAGTGTTTTTTTTCTCTTTCCATGTGATCCGTAAGATATAAATACAAATGGATCGCCACGTGTGGTGTTCGCCTACAACCACTTAACGATTTGTAATCGAATTTCTTTTGACATGTTGTTTTGGTATTTCTTTTAGCAGCCGAACGATGGATGCGACGTCAAAGTTCAGCAAAAGTCATGATAGACATGAAAAGACTGCGCTGCTTCTTCATTCTTTGTCATTCCTGCTCTTGTGGTAGGTTGGCTCAAACGTTGCATATAGTAAAATAAAACGTCGCAGCAACGATTATAGCTCAATTTTTTCATGCTTCACGTGACCTATACAAAACACTGACCTAACAACAATCGCTTGAGTGCTGAAACCTAAACAGCATGAGAACAGCGGTTCGATATTAAACTGTTCAGCGGTTTTAGGAGAACACTGCGTGATGATACATGAGCACTCTAATGGCTTATGTACCATTAGAAAAAAGAAATCACGAAGCTAAACTTTCGTGTCTACACTTCATTAAAGAATATACGAAAGAACCCAACACAAGAAGCCGAGGACAGCGTATGATTATGTGTTGGCTTCCACGAGGCTGCCATGGGTACTGGGATGTAGTGCTGGCTTCTTTAGCACATGCCAGAACAAATATACGCTTAGTTTCAGTGATTGTTTCCAAGCGCTAACTGTACAGCGCGCGTGCTCAGTGGCCAGGAAGGTTTTGGGGATGATTCAAACTTACGCGTTGTTTTTAGCCACAGTTTGAAAAATACCCCGCGACCGGTCATCGTGCCCTGAGCGTAACTTACTGCTGGTAAGACTTCCTAGAAAACTTGGCATTTATTTACTAACCCCGAAGCTTTACTCATGCTTGTATATTTGAAGCACTTCTCTGGCGTCATCATTGAAAAAAAAAATGTTGTACATTACTTTAGTCTGGCTTAATCACACACATGCAACATCAAAACGTGTCCTCAGGCACAGGCCAAATACTCTCGTTCTCCCGGCATCGGCGAAGCACCCAACAAAGGCGGCCGTCAGACTTGTTGCGCAGGAGAGGGTGCTTAGAATTTTTGGAACGGTACAGGCCGCCGTTGAACAGGACGTCTAACGATAGAACGTTATCAAGCGAATCTAGGCTAGCTGAACTGGTGGAACAGCAGTCGGGGGGCATCCGGGGTGTCAAAGGGCTTAGTGAGGCCAGATGCACTGGTGAGGCACACATAGCGTTGGGCAACGTGACATCATCGTTTATAGAGGCCAATAAGATAGGACGAAACAGGCAGTTTTTTCTTTGCGCATAGAGATATCGCCGGAAACAGTGGAATTCTTTCAGCATCAACAGACGGTAGCAGTGGCCGTCATAAAGCTTAATAACAGGTTTAAATTCAAGGTAGTAAAAATTTCCCCACCGTGCAGCATGTAATCACGCAAATGAAACGGTCGAGAAGTTGTACGATTTAGGAACGGGACTGAAGGATTTAAAAACGGAGCACACAGTTTTCATAGTGAATGAATTCCAAGGTAGGGAAGAAGCTGTTGGGGGACAAGGCAGGTGTAAACTATGGCGTGGACATCAGGAATTAATTGGGTGTATTGGAAGAATCGTGTTGTGGGGAATGGTTTGAGAATCGTTATATCGCATATTATTTTCTGTGCAATGTGGCGATATTTTTTTAGCGCACATTTTACGCACACGTGCGTGCATTCCACGTCTAATACCTCTGTCGCACGGCCAGTTTCAATGGCCACCGAGTCGAGGGCCTTCGACATTTCCAATCACCATCGATCGAACTCGAAGGAGTTGTGTCGCTGCTACACGGCAAATCTCAATGGCCATTGAAATGGTTCTCGTGTCTTACGCCAAGCTTGTGTGGCACCACAATCGTTACTTTGGATTTTGCACGAATAAGAAAAATATATTTTTAAATATATACTAAATGCTGAAATACACGCATACGCGCATGTCGTTTAAAACTCTTTTAGTTGCACGTACGCTACGGACGCCGTGCGTTGATCCTAGCGCCATCTACTGACAGATGCAGACACTGCTGTAGCCACTCTAATACAAGACGAGCCAAAACCAAGCCACTCGAACTGCGTCGGAGCGCTGCTTATGGTGTCTTCGACTGGTCGCTCCCGAGATCCGGTTAGGATCTGACAGAGTGGGCAGAAGAGGCAGAAGGGGGACGTAACTTCCGGAACCACTACGCGGCAGCGCTGCTGATGTCAACAGTAGCCGCACGTAAGGTCCCTTGATTACCTTTAGCCGCACGTGGTCGCACACAGTTTGCGTCGCGGTCGCCGCTTAGTCTGTACCGATCGCAAGCCGGCTTTCCGTCCCACGGGACGCTCATTTTTCGAACATCGCCTTGTGGATAGCACTGTCGTCCTCGTCTGAGCTGCTGCTGGAATCGCTGTTGTCCTGCGACAGCAACAAAGACCGAGTTCCTAGCGTATACTTATCCGGCGTCTCTTGGACATTTTGCCTCACACAGCGCGGTACCCGCAAATCACAACACAGCAAGGACGCTACCACTGCGTCAAAAGCATACCCTTGCTTCTGCCTACGCGCAGGGAACGCCGAGGCCTCGCACCGCTTTCGCGAAATGGCGGAAGTGGCTCGGTCACGTGGACTCAGAGCCGCTCCGACTTCTTTCTCGGAGCGCGTCAGAGCGCTCTGAGCTAGAGGCGAGCGCTCAGAATGAACCAGCCTAATGTAGTCAGAGCGGCCGGTTTCGACCAGCCGAATGTGCGGTCGCCTGTCAGAGCGCCCTAGAGCGATCTAAAGCGACCAGTCGAAGACTAAGTCAGGCTTAACACCTGGCAAATCGCTTTATATCTGAAAAACAAAAGCTATTTGTCTCTTGAAACTTTATTCGAGGGTAAGAATGGGCAAATCGAAGGCGAATACAACAGTTTAGAACACGATATTGCTTTGAGCGATTAGCGACGAAGCTGTTATTGCTGTGAAGCGGGCGGGCAGGGCGCCGCCATGTCAACGCTAAGTACGCAAGCAACGAACGCAAAGACCGCAACGTAAAAATTAATGCGCTTAAAACCAGACTGATACAATTATTGTAAAGACTGCTTGCATTTAATTGTGGCGAATAATGTTTGCTCATGCATTTGTACCGCGAATGAGTCGTGTACGAAAGTGCGCTTGGCGCCGCTGGAAGCAACGCTAGCAACCTTGGGCAGCGCTCGAAGGCCCTCGAAATCTCGATGGAGTTCCGCGCTGCACCGTTGACTCGACAGACTATTGACTCAATGGCCATTGAAACTGCCCGTGTAGCAGCGCTCGATCGCCTTTGAGTCGATAGGCTATCGGTTCAAGGGCCTTCGAAATGCCCGTGTGACAGGGGTATTAGTCGTCGTTGTCGGTGTTACACGCCACCTGACAGCAGTGGAAGGAAGTAGCAAAGCGAAGCGCCGCCTGCCACGGCGAGAGCGGAAGAATGGAAACCGGAAGGCGGCTACTGCAGGAAGATCCCGGAGGGTGACTAGCAGCGCGTCACACGCCACCTGCCAGTGGTGGCAGGTGGCGTGAATATACCTGAAGAGCTGCGCTTAAATTTCGCATTACCCACTATCGTAGTCGTTTGTCATTCTTTTTTGTAGCGATAGCTGCATTACGGTAGCATTTCGAGCCTTCAGCGTGGCGGCGCCGCCACGCTGTCACGTGGTTGTTCACGTGGTGCGGAGCAGCTGCCGGCGGTGTGGCGCCATGGCTGATCACGTGGTTGGTCACGTGACCAAGTTCCACTCAGCCAGCTGTAGCTATCGCGTCACTCCAGGTTTAACCAGAGCTAAAACACCGCCAATTGTTTTCAGTTCTTCCTGTATATCTTGTATTACTGGAAACTGCTTTTGTACTAACTTAAAGGGGCTGCGAAACACCGCTTGAATGGATGCCGGTTACACTTCAGATGGATTCTTTATTTCCCACAGATGCTGACTCAAAAAGAATTACGAGAATCGATGCATAGGAAATGGAAGTTATTCAATGAAGAAATTTCAAAATACCAGAAAACAAAATGCTGCCCGCAACTCGATTTTCGCGCAGCTCCCCATTCCCATTTCACTCTCCGAATGACGACACCTAGTGCGACCAATCAAAACAGCCTATCTGAGCACGTGGCGGAAGCTTGCACTTCATCGTTGCCTGCTCTCTGTAACTCGTTCATGTCAAGGCTGGCAGCGCCGTTTGCATGGTTACAACAACCATGTGAACGCCCAGCTAACCCAGCGATGCTTCAGCGTCACGTCGACGGCGCAGAAGGGAACACTGATCAGTGACGTTCCCTTACTTATGGATCCGAACTCGAGCGCGAGATACTGCGACGGTGTGACAGCCTGCGCAAGATATCAGACACATTTAGTATAGCGCGTACCGCTACTGCTTATGGCCGATTCACACGACGGTCGGTTCGCCCGCGGCCCGCGCATCACGTGTTCGTGCGTCACTAAAAACTGGCCTGCGATCCGATGACGTCAAGCGGATGCGACGGACCAAAAGAGCAGACGACGCGCTGGGTGTACCACTGTTGCCAGATTATTTTAAAGCGTTTGGCAACGCTGGTAAAACTGTTTTTTTTCTCCCGGCCCATGACTGCGATTGAATGGTGCAGGTGCGGCCCTTTGTCAAATTCCTCAATGTCCTGGGTCGTTTTGCTAGCTGAGTCGATCACTTCGTCATGGTAGCGAACGCATTGCAGCTTGACAAAACAGCGCGCCAGCTCAACGCCACTCAGCGAAATGCGGCAGTCGAAATACTGGCAAGAGCGGTGGTTGCCAGAGCTGGCGCGCGCATCTTCGCGGCCGCCGCTAATTCCCGCGAAGAGAGAGGCACTGGAACTTCCTTGGTTGTGTAGTCCGCGGGCCGACGGCACGCCTCTCGATTTGGTGACGCACGAACACGTGATGCGCGGGCCGCGGCCGAACAGTCCGTCGTGTGAATCGGCCATTACCGCCAACCATCGCCCGTGGCTCCTAGCGCGCTGGTTGGTCTCGGCGAGCAATGAACTCGCGCTGTTGACGGGAACGTGGCGCCATCTGACGCCGCCGCCCGGTGATCCTCCACAAGCTGATGATGCGCACTCCCTGCTAAATGTGAAACGAACGCATCGCCCGTGGCTCCTAGCGCGCTGGTTGGTCTCGGCGAGCAATGAACTCGCGCTATTGACGGGAATGTGGCGCCATCTGACGCCGCCGCCCGGTGATCCTCCACAAGCTGGTGATGCGCACTCCCTGCTAAATGTGAAACGAACGCATCATTCCTTGGGACCGAAACGAACGCTTACAGAGCTCAATGGGTCGATCGGATCGATTCCGCAAAGACGCTCTCAAATAGAGTAGCCATAAGTGTTGAGTGCTAGGTCGTAGTATGTTTAGAGAGAGGCGCAAAGTCCTTCGATGCAAAAAGTAGCCAGAGCCTCTGGTGGTGTATTTTTGTTTTACTTGCTTTACAGTGCTTTTATCTAGGGCAGGCAAGTTGGTTTTGTTAATGTAATACAAAAAACACAAAAACTTGACCAAACTTATCTCAAGTTATTAACACAATTTGCATTATATTTACTCTTTGTCCAATCATCAAGCTCCCACTAAGTGATGTCATATCCGCTGCTAAAAACCGCCACTCTATGGTGACACCGTCAGCGCCACGAATTAGTTTTTGCGAGCTAATTAAAATATTAAAAACCGCAGTATACGCTGTACGACCGATGCTAATAGCTACAGTATAACTCATTCTATGCAACCAACAGGCAAAAAAATGCACTGAAAATGTGTTTCGGGGCCCCTTTAAAGCTTGTGTATTTCTTAAAACTTCTCGTGTATCAACTCTTTTTTCGCCAACCTGGTAAAACCTCCGTGTGTTGATTGCAGCAAAACAGGAGAAACCAAATCACAACAAACAAACAAGTGATTGGGTACGCAGCATCGCGTGGATGTAGTGTAAGCTTTGATTTGAAAAGATGGCACAGAAAAATTCTCATGTTAATGCGGATAAACAGGTTAGCGACAGAAAGAAATGTGCCTGAAAAATGATTCAAGATCATCATAGAACAGTAGAGGTGGGTGACGAGGGCAGCTCTGGACAAGATCTCTGGAAAGATTTATTTGCGACACTGTTCTGAGAAAAAGTATTCAAGACAGCGGAGAACAGTTACAAGATAAACGGTGAGCATAACGCCAACGTCGAAGCTACGACGTTTCATTGTTTTGCTTGAGTGTTATCTCTGGTTTCGAGCTCCTTTGTGCTTTGAACTCTCTTCATTTTTTTGCAGATGAAAATGAATAAAACTTAAAACTCGGTGCAGTGTTCTGCTGTACGTAGTAGAAGCTCCACCATAACTGCCGCCCGCGTAGTGCAGCGAACCTCGCAAAGGTTTCTAGAGAACGCGCATGAACAGCAACGACGTAATGTGTGCGAATGAAAAATGGTTTCTCAATGCTCGCACTGAGCATGTGCAAAGTGTCTCAGAAGCACACTGCTATAGACTGTGCCGACGGAAGTGAGCTCAGCGCGCTGCTTTGTTCGCGGTTCAACAGATGAGGGTAGCTCAATCCTCCCAGCGCAGCTATATTTAAACAATGGAAGGGAAGCGGCGTTCACACGCCTGCCGCATGCCTTTCGCCTTTTTTCATAGGCTTGGTGATAGCAAATGTGTCCGGGCTTAAACTGTCTTCGCCTCTCGGCGCGCACAGTTATTCGCCTCTTCCAAGCGTTTCGATCATAGGGAAGGCGAGAACCTGGACGTTAAACGCTCGTGCCCATTAAAATAACTACTGCATTTCTAGTGTCATAACTGTTGTAAGCCTGTGCAAACGGACAAGAGTATTTACGGGCGTACAGACGTGGTCCACTTGAGGGACCTTTTAGGGCACCAGTACAGTGTGCAGTGGAGCACAAATTTTCATTTATGCAAGCGCCTTCTGAGCACTACACTGTCATGCGAATGCTGTAGCAGCGGTGTGAAATTTCAAGCTGCTCTGCCAGTATAGGCCATCGCCAGCGCGCAACTGACACGAATAACCAAGCTGCTGCGCTAGTATCAATGCGCAGCCAGTTTGGCAGCCTGACCTCATAGCACGTTCTCACTCCATCACTGCTTTGCTTCGTTTAGCTGGCCTGGAAGGAAAGATAACAAATCTGCAAGCTATCGTGGCGTGGCTACTGATAGTAAGGGGGCAATGACGCAGATATCCGCTCGGCGTTTACTCTTTAAACGCTGGGAAAATTCGTAGCACTGATAAGAAGTTTGCAGTATTCCTTGTATTTTTTACGTGTGACGCCCTGTGATACCGGCGGTCAGATGACTGCTAGGTGGACTTTTTTGTGCACGTCGCGCTCTTGGACTTGTTCCAACTGTTTTGGTTCGGTTCCCTCTGGAAACTGTTTAGCATCGGCTTGGTCTGAACGCTGTGTCTACAAACGGCTTACAGTATTGTTTAGGAGGAGTGAAAAGTCCGCACTGTAACAAATGCTGCTCAGTCGAAACAGTGCTGCATATTCTGTTTGAATGCCCAGCGTATGCCGACGAGTATGCATACTATGAACATCGTATGGAGTCGCTCACCCAAGTTCCACTAATAGTGAACTTTGTTTTTGGTCCCTTAGCCTGCCATACGCTGCAGATATGTGCACAATACCAGTTGTTCGGCGAGTTGGTGTTTACGGTGATCCATAACAGCGCGACAGACGGGACAGAGAAGAAGGGACACAACACAGAGCTTAGTGTTGTGTCCCTTCTTCTCTGTCCCGTCTGTCGTGTTGTTATGGATCATCAGATATGTGCAATCGACTTTTTATTTGCCTCTATGGACGACGTTGGTCTACTAAACAAACTCTAAAACCTCGTACCCAGTAATGATGCACTCTTCATGCAGCGAACTTTGTCAGCCGGTTGTAGGACATTGCAGTTCACCATTTATCTTCTATAGCATTACTCGTTGACGCATGTCAGCTGAAATTCAATGACCGTATTTTTTAAATTCTTTAACAGTTTCTGCATCCCTCCTTCCGTCTTTCTCCATCGAATTCTCGTTCCCCCCGTCAGCCATTCTTAAACGCTGGCTATATTATCTGATTTTCATTAAAGGGTTTCTACCTGCGTTGATGTCCAGTCGATGCGCATAAGGAAATCAAGTGTCGAGCGCGCTTCTGGAGCCCTCAGCGATCAACCTCGTAGAACGTTCGCTCACCGTAACGCGCAGTGTGGTACCGCGATGATCAGGAACTGATTCGCTAACACTCGCGTTTCGACAGATTTTCACACATTGACATACTTAAAGAAACGTGGCCAACCCACAACCATATAACGGGCAAAAAAGGCTACAAGGGTGTGGTTGCGGGCTAGTTGGTATAACATTGCTGAAAAGGAAACAGCGCGAACACAGGACGAAGAGAGGAATGTACGACACAGGCGCTGGCTTACAACTGATGTTTATTCGAAAGGTGCACACACATAAATAGTCTCGCGGCAAGCTGTCAGCTGAGTCAACGTCAGGGGTGGTGTAAAGGGCCGGATAAAAGCGATAAAATCTTAAAAGCTATAAAAGTTCCAAAATTTTAACAAGAAACGATGCCCGTGGGAAGGGTGACTTGAGAGAAAGCAAACAACAAGATGCAGGTGAAGGATGGAAGATGGGCATGCGGTAAGGAAAAAAACCGGGAAGGTGGCTAACACTTGATGTAAAACAGTTAAAACTTAAAAAAGCGAGATAAAATCACTTGTCTAGATCGGCAGTCTCCTTAGACATCAGGTTGATGGATGCACTGCTGACACACGTGTCGCCTCGGTTTTGAATTAGGTAAGCTTCATGTATCTCACGTGTGCGCTTTTCGTGATATCTTTTCAGGACCTTTGTTTTGTCTAAGGCTGGCACGCAAGAGCATTTCTTGCAGTGAATGGGCAAGTTGCTGCCTGTGCCGGTATTGAGTGAAGTCGAGTGTTCCATCAGACGCTCATTGATACACCTTCCTGTTTGCCCAATGTAAGACGCATCACACTATAGCGGTATCTCATACACAGCGGAAGTTACACGTGGCTTTAAAAATGGCGTCCTGCGCTTAATCTTGCACGCGCTCTTCGGCAGATCTTCTTGGTTGACTCGTCTGCGTAGGCCTCCTAGTTGGGCGCCGAAAAAGCCAAGTATATTCCGTTCTTCCCGGCTATTTTCTTAAGCTTGTGGCTTGTTTGCGTACATAGGGAATTACATAGGGAATTATCGCTGTTCTTGACCGGTCCGGACTGCTGTTAGCTCGATGGGAATGGCGAAGCTCTCGAAGTAGTTTTTCTGCCAAGCTGGCATGGAGCAAGAGTGGGAACCCCGCGTCTGCCAACCGTCCGACTTGCGCCTGGAAACTGGTGGGGATGCAGTGAAAGCAAGATCTTTGCAGTGCGTTCCTTAGCGCTGATGCGGCAACACTGCGCTTCACAAGCTTCGAGTGCGCTTACGAAAAGGGCAGGAGGCTTTTCATTGAGCGTGGCGCGTATCTCCAGCAGATGTGATCTGGAGTGATGTTGAGGATCATGTCAAGGAACCTGAGTTCATTGTTTTCCGGAAATTCTGAAGTTAAAGTGAGACCTTGTAGACAAATGTCCTGAAAAGATATCACGAAAAGCACACACGTGAGGTGCATGAAGCTTACCTAATTCAAAACCGGGGCGACACGTGTGTCAGTAGTGCATTCATCAACCTGCCTATCTAGACAAGTGATTTTATCTCGCTTTTTAAGTTTTTAACTGTTTTACACCAAGTGTTAGCCACGTTCCCGGTTTTTTCCTTACCGCATGCCCATCTTCCATTATTCACCTGCATCTTGCTCTCTCTCCTGTCACCCTTCCCACGGGCATCGCTTCTTGTTAAAATTTTGGAACTTTTATAGCTTTTAAGATTTTATCGCTTTTATCTGGCCCTTTACACCGCCCATGACGTTGACTCAGCTGAAAGCTTGCCGCGAGACTATTTGTGTGTGCACCTTTCGAATAAACATCAGTTGTAAGTCAGCGCCTGTGTCGTACATTCCTCTCTTCGTCCTGTGTTCGCGCTGTTCCCTTTTCAGCAAAAAAGGCTACTTCGGGGCACTTCGTAGCCGCTTCCGTTCTCGTGCAATGGACTGCTAATTTCCCCTGCCCTTTGTCCACATGGTACACCGCTGGCGGCTCGTCTGGTCACCCCGTGCACTTCGCTGTCGCAGGCACCGTTAGTGCATTTCTTCTTGTTCTCGGTATAGGTGGTACGCACAGGCGTACAGCCGCGCCGAGTCACTGCGTTGCGCCATCCTCGGCCGCTTGATTGAGTTTCACCTAGCAGACGAACTCCTGCTCCGCAAGCGTGTTTTCTTCGCGCGTGGCATTCAGACTGCCGTTTGGAATCCGCGTGCATCGCAGATTAGGCCGGTAGTCGCAGGGCGCGATAGCTGCACGTAACTACGTCGTAAACGAACGCCACTTCGATTGGGCAGTGTTGTGATCGGAGGCCCCGACAGCGGGAACAAACGAGCCCGGCAGGCGCCATCGAACTATATTTGACCCAAAGGTGCTGTCGCCCTGAGAAGAGGATTAGGAACGGCTCCTGGCGACGGTGAGCTGTGACAAAAGGCTTCTCATCCCTTCGTCCGGAGTATGGAATGCGGCGTTTCTCCCGAACTGCGCCCTCACGTGGACCGGCAGAAAGACCCGAACAAAGGCGCCGGACCCGCCTCGCTCGCTTGCACTTGCGCGGCCAGACAAAGCGGGGGAGGACACGGCTGATTCATCTTACCCTCTGGAATGCCCGGGGGCGTCAGGACACATCTTTCCACGGAGAGGATCACCGCCTACAAAGCCAACGACCTTATGTACATGATCAACCCGTCGGCAACCACATTCCACGACGCCTCTTTCCCACGGAGGGGGTCACCGCCTGCTAAGCCAACGACCTTATGCACCTGTTCAACCGGTCGGAAACAGCATCCAGGACCTCAAGGCGCCAGGATTCCTTATCGCCTGTGCACGTGTTTGTGGGGGCGGAGCGGTCACGGGGTTAGGGAAGAGACTATGAACAGTGTGTCTGCCCATTGGACGCTTGATCAGCCACCGGTTTCCCTAGCTAGGTGCCTAGGGAATATCCACTGTATTTAAGCCGCGATTTGGCTGGTTTCACGGCGCTTCATCTGACATTTGGTCTCTCTGCTTCTCTTGTAAATATGTAAATAAACCTTCAAGTTTTCCAACCCTCCTGAAGGCTTCCCTCCGTCGTCTGCAGAGTTCATCGTCATGCGGTAGAAGACCTCGGTCCCGATACCCAAGCATATCAACTGGTTGGCAGCGGTGGGATGGTCTGCGCCTGGTCCTGACTCTGGTATGGTAAGTGCGCGGTCTTTCTCTTGAAGCATTGCCAGGTTTTACAACTTTGGAAATTTGTTAGCCTAGGTAATCGAAGGTTGGTATAAGAGGCAGCCGGGGCTCCTCTGACCACGTGAGTAGAGACTTGCCGTTGCTTAAATAGTCATGGACTGGAAGAAGTGCGCAAACCAGACCTAGTTCTCGTATGCGGGGAATTGGGCATTGATTGTGGGTCGATCCCTAGAAAACCTGAATTGATTAGGGCAATTGAGGATTCCGGTGCGGACGAGGAGGAGATAGTAGAATGTTGGGAGCTAATTAAGGAGGAGTTGGAGAAGGAAAGGGAACAAAAGAAGCGAGAGGATGAAGAAAAAAGGAAGCGCGAAGAGCACGAGAGGAAGCGCGAAGAGAATGAAAGAGATCGAGAAAAAACGGCTCGATCTACAGATAGCCCAGGCTGCACAGGCAGAACGCACTAGGCTAGAGGTGCCGAACACAGTGGCAAGCCAGGCAGCATCAAAAATAAAAATAAAGGACCTCTTGCAACCGTACAAACTTGGAGAGGACATATTGCTCTTTCTCGTGAACTTAGAGCGGGCATGTGAAAGTTGCGAGTTCCCGACCGAGTCTTGGCCGCAGAAACTTCTGACCATTCTTCCATTTGAGGCGGCCCAAGTACTCGCTCGTCTGGAAAAAGAAGAGGCGGCAGGCTATACTAAAGTAAAGGCAGCACTCCAAAAAAAGTATCGCCTGTCCGCAGAGGCCTTTCGGCGCCGCTTCAGGGAAGCCCGAAAACAGCCTAACCAGTCATTTCCGGATTTTGCGTATAACCTTAAGGCAGACCTGAAGGAATGGCTAAACGGAGAACAGGCTTACGGAACTCACGATAAAATAATAGAGGTTATCTGCTGTGAGCAGTTTTTTGGCTCTTTGAGGGAAGAAATGCGCGTGTGGGTGCAGGACAGGCCGGGAAATAAAACCCTAGAAAGTGCAGCAGAGCTGGCCGAAGAGTTCCAAGCCCAGCGCGTAGCAGAGGGTGCGCGTGCTCCCGTAAGCCCCAAAGTAGAAAAAAAATTTCCACGGATCCAGACAGGAGGGGCAGCAAGCCGCAACTGGGAGCGGAACGAGGGCCACAAAGCAGAATCAAGCAACCCCACAAAGGGGGCGACCGAAAAAGAGAGAGATAAGGCTTTTGAAGCCAGAAAGAAACGAGTGTGTTTCCGTTGTCACGAGCCCGGTCACTTCGCCCACGCTTGCAGGAAGCAGGAAATCGTTCTCTCCTTGGTGGAGGCGGGCGATGAGAACATGCGCCTGCTAGAGCCATACCTGAAAGACATGCAGGTTAATGGAAAACCGTGCCGGGTTCTGAGGGACTCCGCGGCCACCATGAACGTAATCCACCCCACGTACGTGAAAGCAGCTGATTTTACTGGGGAATGTGCAGGGATTAGGCAGGTGGCCGAAGAGAATAGCGCGTGCTTGTCGATCGCACGAGTTAGAATAGAGGGCCCGTTTGGCGCTCTGGAAACGGAGGCAGCGGTATCACCGAATCTGCCGGAAAAATTTCCGTACCTCTTTTCAAATCGGTCGGAGCAGATGCTCCAAGAAGAGGGTCGTAGTTTCGGCGATCGAACCGTCCAGGCGCTCACTCCTGCGAAGGCTCGCGAGATTGCAGCTAAAGTAAATCGTAGGAAGAACGAAGGCTCTCCCACGACGGGTCAGGCAGGGGCAAACCCAGGAGGTGATGCTTCTGAGACGAGCGGAGAGGCTCGCGGCAGGAACAGATGTGACGCCGAGTACAAGGACTGAAAGGGGGTCCAGTTCGATCAGCTCGTGGTGCCGCAGAAATACCGCGCAGGCATCTTTAAATTGTGCCATGGTGGGGGTTGGTCTTGCCACCTTGGAGTGAAGAAAACTAAGGCTAGGCTTCTACAGGAGTTTTATTGGCCTGGCTGCGTCAGGGATGTCACAGCAGTTTGTAAAGTCCTGCGACACCTGTCAGCGTGTCGGAAAGCCAGGGGGTTTAAGGAAGGCTCCGATGAAGCTAGTGCCCGTGATTAGCGAACCCTTCCGTCGTTTGGTGGGGGACGTAGTCGGTCCTCTACCAGTGACTCAGTCGGGCTACCGCTACCGAAAAGGGCGGGAAAACGGGAATGCCGACGGTCTCAGTCGTAGCTTTCCTGCATAATCAGGCGTAAAATGCCCTAATGCTCGAGAAAAGCTACCGTATCATTTTTGGTTTTTGTTTTGTTTTTTTTCGCTTGCTTCTCCGTACCTACCTCATTGCCGAAAAAAAAAGTTTCTTACCAAATTTCAGACGCATGTCTTGCGAAAAAAGGAAAAACAAAGCGGAACTAGTTTTGGTTCAGCAGACTTCCGGGCGTGAGCTGTTGGCGAGGGTTAAGTCATCCAAAATTTGCAGCCATATTGCTCTGGATTAAAGACCTGGCAATGTTCTGAGGCTGGCCGCGTGCTGCCTAGCCGGAGGTAGGGGCTGAGCTCAGATCGGATCGCTAATGCTCCGTTGAGGACCCTTGCCAGCTTTGCAGGTCAAGTGGACTGACTACTACGAGGCCGACTGGGACTCTGACGCCCATTCGTGGTGCACCGACCAGCTGCAACCACTTCGTGGCGTCTTCTAGGCGGCGGACGGATTGTTGTGATCGGAGTCCCCGACAGCGGGAATAGACGAGCCCGGCAGGCGCCATTGAACTATGTTTGACCCAAAGGTGCTGTCGTCCTGAGAAGAGAATTAGGAACGGCTCCTGGCGACGGTGAGCTGTGACGAAAGGCGTCTCATCCCTTCGTCCGGAGTATGGAATGCGGCGTTTCTCCCGAACTGCGCCCTCACGTGGACCGGCAGAAAGACCCGAACAAAGGCGCCGGACCCGCCTCGCTCGCTTGCACTTGCGCGGCCAGACAAAGGGGGGCGGACACGGCTGATTCATCTTAGCCTCTGGAATGCCCGGGGGCGTCAGGACGTATCTTTCCACGGAGAGGATCACCGCCTACAAAGCCAACGACCTTATGCACATGATCAACCCGTCGGAAACCATATTCCACGACGCCTCTTTCCCACGGAGGGGGTCACCGCCTGCTAAGCCAACGACCTTATGCACCTGCTCAACCGGTCGGAAACAGCATCCAGGGCCTCAAGGCGCCAGGATTCCTTATCGCCTGTGCACGTGTTTGTGGGAGCGGAGCGGTCACGGGGTTAGGGAAGAGACTATGAAGAGTGTGACTGCCCATTGTACGCTTGATCAGCCACCGGACGCTTGATCAGCATATCAGCAGCTGCGCTTGTCAGCGCTGTTCGAGCCGGCAGAGCAAACAGGCGCCGCGACGAAAGTTGGTCCCGCATTTGGTTCCCCTAAATTCGGGGGTAGAAGCTGATATGCTGGGGTATCGGGACCGAGGTCTTCACCGCATGACGGTGAACTCTGCAGACGACGGAGGGAAGCCTTCAGGAGGGTTGGAAAACTTGAAGGTTTATTTACATATTTACAAGAGAAGCAGGGAGACCAAAAGTTAGAGATGGAAGTGCCGTGAAACCAGCCAAATCGCGGCTTAAATACAGTGGATATTCCCTAGGCACCTAGCTAGGGAAACCGGTGGCTGATCAAGCGTCCAATGGGCAGACACACTCTTCATAGTCTCTTCCCTAACCCCGTGACCGCTCCGCCCCCACAAACACGTGCACCGGTGATAAGGAATCCTGGCGCCTTGAGGTCCTGGAATGCTGCTTCCGACCGGTTGACCAGGTGCATAAGGTCGTTGGCTAAGCAGGCGGTGATGCCCTCCGTGGGAAAGAGGCGTCCTGGAATGTGGTTTCCGACGGGTTGATCATGTGCATAAGGTCGTTGGCTTAGCAGGCGGTGATGCCCTCCGTGGGAAACAGGCGTCCTGACGGCCCCGGGCATTCCAGAGGGTAAGATGACTCAGCCGTGTCCGCCCCCGCTTTGTCTGGCCGCGCAAGTGCAAGCGAGCGAGGCGGGTCCGGCGCCTTTGTTCGGGTCTTTCTGCCGGTCCACGTGAGGGCGCAGTTTGGGAGCAATTCCGCATTCCATACTCCGGACGAAGGGATGAGAGGCCTTTCGTCACACCTCACGGTCGCCAGGAGCCGTTCCTAATCCTCTTCTCAGGACGACAGCACCTTTGGTCAAACATAGTTCGATGGCGCTTGCCGGGCTCGTCTGTTCCCGCTGCCGGGGCCTCCGATCACAACAAAGCTCAGATAGTGGTCAATGACAGAAGCGCTTCTACGAAACCCGAAAGCCGCATTTAGTTAAGACACACTCGAGCGGAAGTGATCGGTGACCCTGCGCCACTCGACAGCTGCGACGCACTCTGCGGTGCTCACTGCATAACTGTGGACTGCTTGTACCTCCGCAGAGCCGTTGATTTTCCAGCTGTACTACATATCTGACCTTGATATAATGCTTCAGATTTTAATCTTAGATTGGCCTGCAATATTTTTGGACGAAGTGCATCCTAAACAAACGCAAGGCGGCAAGTTTGCTTAAATGTTGAATGAAAGGATGTGACCTCGTGCTTTCTTTGAGGTTGAAGTCAATTATTCAGGCATGCGCTTCGTTTTTTGGTGCAGTCGTGGCCATACAGGTGGCGTCTTTATATCGTACACGTTGTGAACTCTGCACATGAGTCAGGTTGATACTGCAAGGTCGCGAGTTGGCGCGGCAACCTCGATCCCTACCGAAACAGCACACTACTTTTTGCACCGTGCGCTGTGTTGTCAGATGCCGGCACGAAAAAGAGACACGACACCGACGAAGCGCGGACTATCAAGTGTCAGCAAGCAGGTACTCTCGGGTCGAATTTTGTCAACACGGCGCGCACACTGCAAAACTGAGCTACCATTGCCTAGTTTGCTGCCTTGTAAGCCGCCTTTGTGCAAAACAACGACTGCTCCAGAGGGGCAACAAAGCTTCCCAAGTCCGGTAATGTGTGCAGAGGACTCCCACAGAATACATAATCGGCGCTTTAATGTCGGTATTCATATCCGGTCTGCTCATGCACCGCAGACGTTGTAGCGAGAGGCCGGATCACAGATCACTTCCCCGGGAATGTGTCTGTACTACATGCGGCTCTCTGGTTTCATGGAAGCGCTGCTGTCATTGACCACTATCCGAGCTTCTGTCCCCGAATTGAGGGGAACCAGACCCGTAAACAGCATTTGCCGCGGCGCCTGTTTTCTCGGCCGGCTCAAGCAGCGCTGACAAGCGCAGCTGCCCAATCGAAGCGGCGTTCGTTACGACTTAGTTACGTGCAGTTATAGCGCCAGCGACTACCGGCCTCACCTCCGATGCACGCGGATTCCAAACGGCAATCTGAATGCGACACGCGAAGGAAACATGCTTGCGGAGCAGGAGTTCGTCTGCTACGTGCACCTCAATCATGGCGGCGGCACACCGCAGCGCCGCCGCGCGGCTGTGCGCCAGTGCATACCACCGATAGGCTTCGGTGCGGTGCGAGAGAAAAAAAAGCGAGGAGCCTCCAACGTCTGAATGGAGGCTGTTCAGCTGCGTCATCGTTTATTGCAGGTTTTCGTTTTCGGTGCGCGCAGGAAACCGCATTATGTTTCTCTGAACAGTAAATAACACGTAGTTCGTTGACTCCTGAGCCTTGTGGCCGAAGACCTCATCGAATCATCTCACAACAAGATGCACCGAGCGAAAGCAAGGCAATACATGAGGTGTTGAGAGGGTTAGAGGAGCGATGGCGAGGTTCCGAGAGACGATTTGCCCCAGTAAACTTATACAAAGAGGACGTAAGCGAAAGCCATTCACCGTCGTCAAGATGTCCATTGCCATCACGGTTCCCTTTCTCACCGCTGGCAACGTCCGGGGTGCATCGCCAGCACCACTGAATCTACACATTGCTCACAAGGCGGCTCTGGCGAACTCGTCACTCGATGAACACACCGCCATAGACACACAGCATAGACAGCTAATTTTTGGGTGCGCGTTTTCTTGTTTGTAATGATGCGTAAGGCTTTATTATGCATGTATTACCGCCTGGTATTTTCCTACGACCGCTAAATAATTTATAATCGCATTTTTGTGCTGTTTCGCGGTTTCGGTTTCAAGAGCCGAAAGAGGACTGTGACGTCAATGTGTACTCACACGTCACGTGAGGCATTAAAAAACTGCAATATAATCGCTGTTTCCTCATTCGTTGTCATTCCGGCTCTTGAGGAAGGCTGGCTTGAGCACTGCAGTCAATTAAAACAAATGAAGCACCGATTTTGTGGACATTTTTCCATGCCTCACGTGGCACAAAAGCACTCTTTGACGTCAGGGCCATCGTTCGGCTGTTGAAACAGAAACAGCATGACAGACAAAAAATTCATTATAAATTATTTAGCGGTCGTAGGCGAATATCACATGGTGATTCATGCGTACTAGTGCCTTCCGCATCATTATAAAGAAGACAACATGCCACCAAAATTAGGTGTCTATGCTCCTTTAAGTTCGAAAGACAGGGGGGGAATCTGTTTTTTTTTAATAGCAAAAAAAATTATGAGTATGTCCTGCGCCAGGCGGACACGGGCGAGCTGGTCTTCTAGCTGCGCCGACGAGAGCCAGGCACTTCAGGAGAGGGGGTGAAGGGAAGGGGAAGATTGGATTGGACTTGGAGGCGACAGGATGGGTGGAAAGGAGTCGGCGAAGGAAGAGTCGGACAATGCGGTGCCAGTATTAGTTTTGATTTTGCGAAGAATTTGTGCTTGGGTAAAGCTTATAAGCGGATAGAGATGAGATGAAAGCTGGAATGAAATTTTCAGTTTGCAGGGCTCCTATAATTGAAGGTTTTTTTGGCGAGCGTCTCGTTCCACATCGAAACTTTTGTTTGAGACCAGTGAGGAGTACGTGTTTTTTAATTTTATTTCGTATACCCTTATAACCAATGGCTTGCCGTTTGTGGACTCTGTGAGAGCTTAAATGAAATCTGACAGGCGTAGCGCATAAGAGTTTACTGCGACTTTGGGGAAATTAACCACGACGGCATCTAAATATCAATGTAACACGACGTAACAGGATATTGGACGGGTCATTAAGTTCCAAACAAACTGCCTTATTGGGGACTCCGGCAACGTCCACCGCCATCTCACGAAACAAAGAGAGACGGGCGACATCGCATGTATAGTAATGTTGCTGGCGCCATAAATGCCGCACGGGGAACTAAAAGCGGGTCTTAGATAAGGCTTGCATAGGTGCACCAAACAGCTTTCAAAAGCGCGGTCACCGCGCTGCTTGTGATAACGGTCGCTGATGGGGGCGTATATAATGCAACGGAGGATTATCTGCGGCCCAAGGCGAGCAGAACTCAAGCTCCGCTATGACGAAGGCGTGGATGATACGAAGAAAGAAAGAAAGAACAAGCACAGACGTTCCAGAAGCATTCCTTTGGAGACCGGTCGGCGCCCCTTACGAGAACCGGAGTAAACTTGGAAACCGAGACGAGAGAGGAGGAAAACGTATCGCACTCAGACTGTTTGCTCGTCCTGTTGCGTCGATAAACGACGTGAGGAAAAGAAGGAAATGGCACGAGCGCTGTCCAAGAGATTAACGGCACTTGTGAGCCTCATTTCATATTGTGTGCCGTTGCTCTCGAGGCGTTCTGCGCGCGGAGCTGTGCACTTACATGGCTCTGTATTATCTCGAGACGTCGGTGAAGGGGATGTGGCAGAGCTTGAAGATGTTAGCAGATCAAATTTCTGATTATTCTGACTCGCCCAGTATAGCCTGCTTTTCTGATTATCTGCCGGCTACAGATGGAGATTCATCCACTCTTCGAACAAAGGCCCGATGTACTGATCGGTCACTCGTCGGGTCAAAATTGTCGACCGTTTCTCCCTAAGAATGGCAGGATAGATAGCAACGATAGCAAAAAAAAAGAGAGCAAAGAACAAGAAAATTTAACTTGGTCACTGCTCTACTGGCTGGTTATTCAAAATCATATCTGGCACAAGCCACGGCACGTGAACAATGTCGCGAGATAAGAGACGTCATTGTTGGTGATGCTTGGCACGACTTTTTAATCAGGGTATATGTTCGGTTATGGTGCTTGTCGGGCAGAACGAACATGCTGTAGACGTGCAAAGGTGTACAAAAGCATTTACAGCAGGCACGGAATAGAGGAAGTGTATGTCTATAGAGTGCATAACATGCTGGTAATTCATTTTTTGAAAGTCAGCTCGCGAGTGACCGGCAATACCCGAATGCTTTGTGATCCTTTGACACACGCTTACTAAACAAACAGCTGCCTTTTAGTTGCGCCACTAGATACTGTTGCGTTAAATCGGTCTGGTGCGATTAAATTTCTGTTCGCAAAAAAAAAATGACTGATCGAAATCACATTAGAAAATAGGTGTGTAGCTGCACTTAGACCTGAAAATGTGTCCAACCAACGCACTAACCGAGAACGCGTGAAGCCGCCGCGGCGGCTAAGTGGTTATGGCGCTCGGCTGCTGACCCGAAAGACGCGGGTTCGATCCCGGCCGCGGCGGTGGAATTTCGATGGAGGCGAAATTATAGAGGCCCGTGTGCTGTGCGATGTCAGTGCACGTTAAAGAACCCCAGGTGGTCGCAATTTCCGGAGCCCTTCCCTACGGCATCTCTCATAGCCTGAGTCACTTTGGGACGTTAAACCCCCCCATAAACCATAAAGCGAGAACGCGTTGGCTACCCTAACACAAGCTCGCTGCGCTTCTTCTGAAAGCTGACCACTAACCCGACTGGCGGAAACCCTAGCTTCAGGTGCTGCAGCTTCCGGGTGCACAGTACGTGGATCGGCCACTCGTTAGGAATGTGAACAGCTCAAGTTCGCCCCTTTTGTGGTGCCAACTTGGCACCACCAACTCTGCAGGGAGCCACGAAAGTCTGGAGGCACCGACAGCAGACAGGGCTCCCAGTGAGTGGCCCATTCTGCTGGCCATTGTGGTAGTAGAATCATTCCCCGTGGGCAATTTGGCAAGCCGCTGAAGTCTTGCACTAGGCTTTGCGAAAAGTGCGTTGGCTTGCTTGAAACCAAGCTCCGGTGAAGCTCCTTAGTCGCGGGCCTGCTCGGGCGCTGCAGTCGGAGCAGGTAAGAGGCAACGGGAGCTTAGAGCGATGGCTCGGGCGCTTTCCGCCGGGCTCACTCTCGGGCGCGCCATCCAGTGCATTTGGCGCCAAGCGCTCAGTGTTGAACTCTTTTTAGGAAACGCTGCTTCAGTACGTTTTGTTTTCTTTGAAAATAATTTTTAAATTGTCCTCCAAGATATGAATTCGCCCACTGTCTCGACCTCCTGAGCCTTAAGCTCGTATAGTTAAGCCAGTCATGAAAGTTGCTCCAAGATTTCAAACAGTGCCACCTACTTGGGCGTGGCAGCTGCCGCCAGCCTCACCTCGCATTTATGAGCGTGTAGTTTCGTTTTTAGACTGCGGTTCCTAGTTGGAGCACTACGTCATGGTGCTTCTGATCCAGGCGGAAATTTTTGATTAGTTCAAAGGACACCTCTAAACGTGACTCCGCAAAAAGATCGCTGAAATCTAGAGGCGAATCGACGGACATACACTTACGCTCCAAACACAACAATGTAACCGAATATGTGAAAGCATCAACAGACAGCTCGGAAATAAGAAGACATGGCATCTTCTGAGACACCTGCTTGACCCAGAACAAACACGTCCCGTGCAGCAAAGTCAACTGTACAGACTCATACATCAATAGAGAGTTATAGCATATCGTTACCGTGTTTACGTTACCGTTTACCGGGCCCGGCTAAAGACATCTGCGCATGCGCCGCCACTTACCTGTCCGCTAGCACTTTACGGAATCTCTTTTACCGTTGCGGAGAATTAGCGTTCGCTCGTAAACAAACATGGCGGCGCCCTGCACGGCTGCTTCGGACCAAATACAGCACCGCCGCCGCGTTCTTCGGCGCCATTTCTCGATATAAATGAAGGCATTCGCTTTTAATTTGCAAACTCTCACTCATATGTTGATGTTTGAGTAACAACTAGGCCATATTTTTGAGATTATTTGCCCATTTTTGAGCAGTTAAGCCTACCTATATGTCCGGTACATAGCCAAATAGCAACGACTACACTGCAGCTCTTCAGTTTTGTGCCAGATTTAACATTTTTTTTATATTGTCATAATTTTTCCGTCGAAAAAACTGATAGTTCTCTTGCTATATTCATCAGTAATTGCAGAAAATAATAAGTATCTCCGGCCCGGGGTTGGAGCGCTTTAACTTAGAGCCACTAGATGGCGCCACTGTGTTTGCATCGAAGGACACAACGAAGCATCGATGCGGCACGGCAAACAGGTTTCGTAGTTATGCTTTTTTTTTTTACAGCGCTCGCAACGCAACGTGCGCAGTGTATGCAAGCTTCCTGAGGTTTACGTAGTGAAATTGTCTACTGGCCAGGGCAGGCAAAGGTGTCCAGCTTCACGGGCACATTTGAAAAGCCGCCGATTCAGCTGTTAGCTGAAGTGTAGTCGGTACGTCTTTATACGCACAGAAAAAAATTATTTAAGTGTAGCACCTCACGTCATAGAAATAATTGCAATGCATCCGTATTTTTTTTCCTTAAAAGCTGGGCATCTGCCATCATCATCACTCGTTTTAGCCCTACGGTAACTTGTTACGGGAGAGACGGTACGCTAAAACGTCCTCTGGCGTGTGCCGCGCTAACCGGAAAGTAACACGGTAAACGGCAACGTAAACACGGTAATGATATGTTATAACTCTCTAATATGAGGGTACAACAGAAGACCTAATCAAAGAGCTAACAGAACGCTATCTAAACACGGATGAGGGTACCATACAACCAGACTACTGGGGGACTCCTAATCCAAATTTAGACGCAGACATCACAGACGCAGAGGCACGGTACGCAATTGGCAAACTGCGGACAACATCTGCGGCAGGACGAGACAAAGTAACGAATAAGACTCTCAGGAACTTAGACACAACGTCGATCGCGGCGGTTACAGACCTTATGAACAAATACTGGCATGCATTCAACGTTTCACAAGAGTGGAAACACACGAAAATCACTTTTATTGCAAAAGCGGGAAAGAAACTCGGCACTGAGAATCTACGCCCAATTTCATTAACATCATCCCTAGGCAAACTAATGGAACATGTCATCCTCAACAGGCTCCAAAACTATGCGGAGGGCATGAACCTCCTACCTGAAACAGTGTTAAGATTCAGGGCCAAACTATCTACCCACGACATACTCTTCCAGCTCAACAAGGACATAATCGAAGCTGATGATCGAGGGAACAGGGACCAAAGCATCACTAGGTTTAGACCTTACCAAAGTTTTCGACAACGTGACCCACAAAGCCATTCTGACAAACTTGTCACAAATCAACCCCGGAGAAAGGAAGTACAACTACATCCGATCCTTCCTCATTAAAAGAACAGCAGTGATAACGGTTGGAACAATAGAGTCTGCCCCAATAACACTAGGAACCAAAGGAACACACAGGGCTCCGTCCTGTCCCCTTTCCTTTTTAACCTCTCCCTCATCAAGATTGCCCCAAAATTGTCAGAAATACCACACCTACATCACACGTTCTATGCAGATGACATCACGCTTTGGGTAACCAAAGGATGCGAAAGCTACATAGAAGACACACTCCAAGAAGCAGTTGACATCATTGAGGAATGCGCATGGAAATCCGGCCTCACTTGTTCAGAGCAAAAATCTGAAACCTTCGTGATACGCCATAAACAAAGAGGTAAGAGAACTAAAAATCTACCCCCCCTCCCCTTCCCCCCGCAAATAAACGTCTATGTCAATGGACGATCCGCCAAAGAGGTACAAACCATGAGAATACTGGGGCTGTATTTACAAACAAATGGAAGGAATAATGACGCACTAAGTAAAAACGCATGCTAGAAGCAACGGCACGATTAATCCGCCGCATCGTTGGTCGAAGACAATGGCTGAGGGAAAGAGATTTATGCCGACTAGTGCAGAGCTCTGCGCTAAGCAGAGCACTCTATACCACTCCTTATCTCAAATTTACGAAAGCAGAAAAGGACAAATTGGATAGCATGATATGGCAGGCCTACAAAGCTGTCTTAGGACTCCCATTAAAGGCCTCAAACGCAGGGCTTATGAGGCTAGGAGTACACAACACCTACAATGAACTGAAAGAAGCCCATTTAATGGCTCAAAAGCGACATTAGCCAATTCCAGAACTGGCAGGAGTATTCTTACCAGACTTGGAATTAACTTTCTACATACGAATAAAGACGCTAAAGTAGACTTTCCCCGCCACTATGGACCCCCTTCACCCCGCGACGGTCACGAAGATGCGGTGGCGCTGATGTTAGCAGCGACTTTCGCATGGTAGGCAAAACAGGTTCCGCTTGCCCGTGCCTACCGCAGCTGCCGCAGTTACCGGCGGCTGCTTCAAGCCTGTGCACTGCGGAAGCAGCATGTATTGACCAGCTGCGTCACTGCTGGATCCGCGTAGTAGCATAAAAAATATTAGATTAGCCTCGGTAGGTTTCTCGCGCATAAATGCCGCATTCGGAAACTGGCTAACAGGCATTGGGCCACGGTAGTAAAGCGCGAAGTCTGGGAGTCGATAGGCACTGCCACTCAATGCACTTAATAGCATGCAAGTTACTGCGTTCATTCACCTGAACTTCAGGATAGTAGGCTGATAATTGCTCAAGGAAAAAAAAGACATATGCAGCTGCACACGTACTTATCACCTTGAGCCGGAGTGCACGGGGCGCCGACAGGTTCACTCGCCCCCAAGGAATGCGTTTTTTGTTAATAGCACACCATGTTTAAATGGCGCGTTTTGTGACATTTAATATTTACTTGAAACTATTTCTTGATATGATGACGTAATTATTTCATTCGAGTAGAAAGAAGTCTGGTAAGTTGTGTCAATTTTGTGCGGTCGCGTTGGTGTGCTTAGAATAGCGTACCTTAAGTGTGCTAAACGCCATATGCTCTTTCATTGCATCATGCATGGGTCATGTTTCATGAGGTAATACATGATCTCGAAGCATGTTTGGAAAGAAGCAGCCGCAGGCGTGCCACTAACAGACACGTGGCGAGATTGAGAGGGGACGCGGCATGAAAAGTGTTTTCGTTATTCATGCATGCGATATGTAACTTAACTTGGTGCAAATATGAAATTCCTACGCTAGTTTCAGTCATTCCTTTTATTTATAGCTATACCTGGTGCAGTTCTGGGTAATTATAATTAACACCGTCGTCAAGTCCCCCCAAGGTAGGTCTCAAATAATTGAGTAGATGCGCAGTTTTTTTATGCCAGCATGTGCATAAAGCCCCCTGTTCTGTATGATGACGCGATTAGTTCTTTTTCTATATGATCAGTACTTATGCATGCATAGTTGCATGAAAACGTTTCCTACAAAAAATAACTAACACAATACTGCACGTGTAGGGAAAAAAAATCGAGAGATTTATTACGCTCCTCAACGTCTCAGGAATACTTTGCGACAAATGGAATCATTTGATTTTCATGCGAATTACGAAGGTGAGTGATCCAGTCGCAGAAAATGTGAGAGGTCAGAAAACGAACCGTAAAGTTTATTCCCTCGTTTATGGCATCTTCGCTGTCGCTTTGGTCAAAAAAATGCGGCACTGAAATCAAAGAAATTACCTCACAATTTTTGACGACCACACTTCTAAAAAGCGTAATTTATAAATTTGTACTCAATATTTTGCTATAATTTTTCGTCACGAAACTAGACTTCAGGGCTAGGAAAGAAAATAATTCTAGAAATAAATTTTTTTCATCAAATCGACCAGCTTAACAAGAGGACAAGTCGGCCTAGCTGGTGCGTGGTCATGCGGCTAAAAACAGCGCTAAGCGAGACAGGAGATCGGGGACCCGACGCTGTCCCCACTTTTCGCGCAACGCGACACGTACGTATGTCAGCAGACGATGAGCGCATGTCTGCTCCGACGAAACAAGGCCAGCACTTCCCCTCACTACTGTCCCGAAGTAAAATCATTCCGGCTAGTGCAGAGTGTCAAAACTTGTTTTATTTAATGCCTAGCGCATAAATAAACGGCAGGAACACTTTCTACATGTTTACTACTAACCATATATACAATACACAGTGGCAAACAATTTCTCTTTATAGGCCGCACGTGGACAACGCGAGCTCGTGTACTTCGACAAATTACTAAGTTGGAAACATCGACCATTGCTATGATTCGCAGAAACTGGAAACGCGTCTACAAGCCTTGAAAACCCGCGCTCAACACCTATCCGCGACGCCACTCCCCGACCTTTTGCCTACTACGAGCTCGCTAGCGACTGCAGCGCCACCTCGTTTGTTTACAAACATGCAGGAGGTCCATAGGACGGCCCTACTAATCAAACCGCTTCCCAAAAACATGCACCCCATACTAAATGAAGGCACAGCGCACGAAAGACGGGACTGAGAAAGAGACAAACACAGCGCTGTGTTTGTCTCTTTCTCGCTGTGTTTGTCTCTTTCTCAGTCCCGTCTTTCGTGCGCTGTGCCTTCATTTAGTACCATGTACCAACTAGCCCAAACACCTTATTGTATGCACCCCATACACCATGAATGTAGCAGTCAAGCACGAGCCAAAGCCTTACATAATAAGCAGGGACAGTGCGCTGGAACAATTTATGTAGATGCGACAGAATACAAACATACGAATGCCTTTGCAATTGTGGCTGTGAACGAGAATGGTGACCACATCGTCTCGGCGACCATCAAAACGAAATCCTCTCAAACGGCAGAAGAGGCGGCTATAGCCCTCGCCCTAGCGCATACCCAAGAGAGCACCACTCTTAGCGTCTCTAAAATGGCTATCAATAATTTCGCAAAAGGACGAACTACAAGCATCTACCGTAAAATCCTTAACGCCACCAAATACTCACCAAATTATTCC
Organism: Amblyomma americanum; assembly: GCF_052857255.1. Lineage (NCBI taxonomy): Eukaryota > Metazoa > Arthropoda > Arachnida > Ixodida > Ixodidae > Amblyomma > Amblyomma americanum. Next base: position 365,913,951 of record NC_135497.1, read on the forward strand.
GAACTGATATGGGTCCCAGCCCATTCGGGGAATCCGGCGAACGAGGCAGCGCACAATAAAGTCCGAGGTTTCGTTGACCGGGCAGTGGATGAGTCTTGCTCCCTGAATTTCATGAAGGACTCCATGATCACATGTCATGATCTAACCAATTATTTCAATCTAGAGAGGAGAACTTTTCCCCCTCCGGACAAAAGCCTGACTAAAGAACAAGAGGTTACGTGGCGTCGTCTACCGACGAGATCGATACGCACCCCATCACTCCTGGCGCACATTTATCCGGATCTATACAACCCAAACTGTAAACACTGCGGCCAACGAGCCAACTACGATCTCATCCTATGGGGTTGCAAAACAGAGCCACCTCCAGGTGATCTAGTTACCGCTCCTTCTGTCGAGCGGTGGGAGGTCGTGCTGGCTAGCTCTGACCCCAGAACGCAAGTACTGGCGGTGGAGTGGGCTGACAAAGTCGTCGAGGGCTATGTACTCTTACCAAGCTCTTTCCGTCGAATAAAATGTTTTACAATAAAAAAAACGTGAAGTTGATTCAAATGTGAAAATAATTGTTGTTTACTCATCCCCAACGCTCACACCTTTCTCAATGGTTCGCACGTGACAGATACTTTCTCGTTATTTGAGATAAACACAGCCATGACCCACCAAGGCAGACCCTCTAACTAAGCGAACTGAGATGGAGAGCTTTCGATAGGTAGGACAAGGTAAAATCGATCAAGTACTTGGAGCCGGTTGTCGACCAAAGCACAAGTAATAAAACGTGTACTTTCGAAAATTTTGATACCCCGTCCATCCCCCCTTCATACCGGCCCTCATGGCGTAAGGGAGTTGCGAGCTTTTCATCTCCCAACAACCTTTCCCACCTCTTTCATAAATCGTGTAACTGTTAAGACAACGGCCGAGTGAAGCAGACTCCCCTTGACCCTGAATTTTCCCACCGTAACAGACGAGCTTTCAAAATTTTCTGATTATGACTTACCACGTGTGGCAGAAGTAACGGTCCCTAAAAATGGTTTCGTATTACTCTGCATTAATGTGACACTGTGGCCTACTCTAGTATAGCGAGCATCAGAAACAAATCAGTAAATAAACAAATAAAAACCACAACACACGCAATTTCACAGCTGAGCGCCACGATCTACGGAGTTCTCAGGAGCGGACGAAATCCCCTTTCAACTTTCACAGTAGGGTGGTTCTGGAGTGATAATCATTGCAGGCTGCGTTTCTCAATCAAAGCACAGCCTTGGTACCTTTGATCCACATCTGAGAACTCCTCTTTCGTCACCAGTTGCGCCACGTACCGACACGGCCTCTGTTTATCATATCCCTGCTGCTTTCGGACAATTCGAGTGACCGTTGTCGAGATGCGCGGCGTCCACGGCTGTCTATATCTAATTGCGGCGTTCATCGCAGTGCTCGAGAAAACGATGCTAAGTACCATCGTTCACCGCGCGATCCACCTTTCTTCGACAAGAACCAAGGATAGGAGAGTGCGCGGCAAACTGTCCTATACTCAGCGATAAACTTGAAGATAGTGCAGTCACCGCTCAATATCATTACTACATTTTATCGATTGCAGGCAATGTCTCGCCATTATTCTTGGGATTCTAGCCACTCTTAAAGTCACTGCTTTCCCCTCTTCCCGAGGGTGAAGGCGTATCTTTGGCCATTTCTTTCTTTTTTTTTAACCCAATTTAATTTTTGTGCTTTCATCCTGCTTGTAGCGATCCATTGCACTGCAGCTGGTATGTTCCGCATTCATGCATGTTTAACCTGATATAGAATTCTTTCTATAAATTTTCCACTTAGTTTGCCTTAAGGTTTATAGTATGCCTAAATGAATAAAAATAAATATGTATGAATAAAATTGCAGAAGTGGACAGTGTGAAAGACGGGGACATGAAACGACAACACATGTTCCGCACTCACAACTGAACTTTATTGGAGCAGACAGAAGTTATATAGGCACGTCAAGCAACAGCACGAGGAAAATCATACAAACAAACAAAAATGATTTCAAGGTTTCTACGGACTGCAGTCATGATGGTGAAAGCAGACCTCGCGATGTGTTATCTCGATAGATGGCTTGCTGATACATTCTTGTCGTGTAATATGCATCACCTCAGTGATTTCTCGGTTAATCTGAGTAAACTTCTGAAATTGCCGTGGCCGCAAAGATTAGGTCGTAACCTTTGCAATCTTTAGAGTGCATGAGCCAGTCGGAGCCCCTACCATTTTTTAACAACCTCTTGTGCTCTCTTAGACGTACTACATTAATACACCGGCAGTACACTTTCCCGCGTGATAATTGAGTCGATAAACCACACTGATTTTGCAACGCATGAAAACTTTCTCATGTTTTACGCAAGCGTCTTTCTTGAAACGCATTAGCTGCTTTTTTGTTTATTAGGTTGCATATTCTTAACTTCTTGGGAGCTGATAACATCATTTCAAAGTGATACCTACTAGTAACGTTTTTTAAACTTTTTGAAAACCTATGAGAACAGATATAAAACGAAACAGGTCGTTTGCAATTGCGATGCCAAGCCTTTGCTTTGTCTCGCAAATCCCCGCATTAATCTTGAACCTTTGTGAGCCTAGAAACCTGACCTTTGGAACTAATCCCCCATGCTGTGGTATGTGATATATCCATGACATCAAGACCGAACTTCGGCGGGACTTTGAAATGCCATCTTTTACGAACTTAGATTGGTTAAACCCGAAGTCAAGCAGAGGCTTAAGAGTCCTGGGAGAGTATCGCCCACATACGTGACGTGGGATAAACTCCAGCTTAAGATCCAGAAACACAAATTGCTTCTCTGCAGAGATCTATTTATCGCAAATCTAAAACGATGGCATTTCTCCCTGAACAGTAGACACAGTAGACGCAATCTCTGTAAAAGACCAGGAAGTCGTCCACATAACGAAAGATCCTTCCCGCAAGGCCATTTAGTTGTTGGCTACCATTTTGTCTGCTCCACTTAAGGAAATATAACTCAGTGCGAGAGCAACCTTTGAACCAAAGATTCCCGATTTGGGACATACATAGCACGAGCCCATTCCACAAACATGTTCTTAAAAAAAAAGATGTCATTTCTAAGAAGGGCTCTGTTGGAAGTTCAGATCTGTTGCGAAAGGCAAGCTTATCATTATACTCTCGTGCATATCTCCACACTTCTCATGAGGTCTTCATGTGGGGTAGAATATAACAAATCCTCTACGTCAATACCGACTTCCAAGCAGTCTCGTGGACTCTCGGTTTTTAGAAGCTCTACCAGCATCTGCGTATTTGATACTTAAAATGACCTTCAAGGCATAAAAGCGGCGGTTGTTTCTGCACATAACTCGAGACCACATTTTTCTGTGTACTTTTTAAAAAAATGATCGCATTAAATGACGCTACTGCTTTTTGTGTTTTCCTCGAGAAATACATGTCGAGGTACCCCGAACTGGCGTCTTTTAACAACCGCAGCGAATTGTCTGTACCAGGCGCACGGCCTGTCGCTTGACCTTCGTAGTATCTTAAGACAGCGGCCTGAAGTTCATACTAACAGCCCCTAACTCTTTTTGACTCTACAAGTCCCCAGAAACGATGACAAAGCAGCCCTCTTTTTCCGACAGAGCCACCTTCAGGTTATTAGAAACCGTGACCTGAACCAGCGGATTAAGATTCAGACTTTCGTTGCCACCGCTCAGTCCTAGAGGCATCTACGCACGTGGAAAAGAAGCGGAGGCGGGTATTATCTTCCACCTGGGTCGCCATTCTCCTGAACTGCAATACATTTTGAAGCGGAGACAGATAGCATATTTGGGTTCTTTACTGAGCACCGCCAAGAATTTCTCGGTACCTGTATGTCCCCAAACACCAAGGTTCTCACCAGTCGCTGTATCCGTCCTTTTCTTCTCCGTCCTTTTATCCACTCCCTGAATAGGCGCTGTTGTTGTTGGTGACCCACGCCTGTGCCGCACACGCCGCGCAGGTTGTCCTTGTTAAAGACGCTTGCTGCCAAACCTCCTATAGCAGATTATGCGGCATATCCGACGGATGTGCCCTGGTGAAGGGCGCATGGGTCTAAACGTGGCTTGGGACTGAGGTGGACACCGGCCAAACTTCTTGTGCCAGAAATCGACCCGCGTCTTACAAGCAGAGGCTGCTGTTACTTTAGCCAGCTTTGTTTGGCTGGAGGAGTTAAACCATGCAAAATAGCCCTGTGTACCAGAAATGTACGGCAGAAGAAGTGATATCTTAGCCAGTTGGTAGGGTGTCATACTGAATATTTGGACCGCGCGAAAGATGGGGATCTGAAAGGACAAGGTACTCTCTGTGCGCTCTAAAAAAAGGTCAACAGTGGGTGCAGCGCATGAGTTGCCGTTTCATGTACCCGTCTTTTCCTTATACTTTTCCACACCAATCACACTCTCAAACAGGAGTTGTTGGACCTATCATTATCAAGTAATGATGACATGTTTATACTAGATATTTTATTATTCCATACAAATATTCATTTTTATCTTTCTTGCCTCTCTCCATCGATGATGGCAGCCACCGTCCTGCACCGGCCACACCTATCAATAACATCGAATTAGAAAGCACTAAATGATTTGTTCAACTAATAATTTTTTCTCTGCTCACTCATTGTGGGCCAAATGATCTCAGGCCTTGAGGTTATGTAAATAATAAATGTAGCAAAAATGAATGCAGCATTCACAGTGTTTGGAGAATGTGGTCAAACATTATCAGTCATTTCACAGCATATTAACATTATATAAGGTAATCGTAAGCGTTAGTGCAGCGTGACTGCCTTCACAAATTGGAGTCGAAGGTGGCATCGCAGCTTTTACTTTGAAAGGCGCCTTCGTAAAATCGGCACTTGCAGCAAAGATGGTGCACGGGTAATTTTTTTCGAGCTCCTAGTTTTTCGTCCAGTGAATTTCCGGGATAGGAAAACCTAATGCAGGATTAAAAAAAACTGGCTACAGTGCGTCATTAGAATATAAACCACACCAGAGGTTGCAGAACAATGTTCAAATAAGAAAGGGCTCTTGTATGATATGAGTGTACGACGAAACGCATATGAGCCCCACTCGTCTCTCGGCATCAAAAAATTTCAGACAAATTACATGCGCTGGAATTAAACTGCCAAGCTGGCGGCGGTAGTACAGCAACTGTTCTTGGTGGAGCTTTCCGCTTTATATTAAACAGATTTTGGTGTTCGACCCAACTCCGAGGAACGCATGCGATAGGCGAAAACGATCTAACGCTTTTTTCATCACCACAATGACACTGCCTTTCAGTTGGCTACACATTGCATTGTATTTATATTTAATTACGTAGCTAACAGCACGACTAATATCTCTTAGTTTAGTTCAGCACATTGTGTTTCTGCCAAAAACACGAATACTGCACGAGACGGGCAGAAGATAAAAAAAAGTGATAGATTACTGAGAAGAAAACAAGATGCCATTGACCACTGTAAATGTAAGAACAGCCTCAAAACACACGCTACAGAACCCAGGCCTGGAGTGCAAAAGAGATTGGCCAGTCTTATCTTGACTGTTGTTGTGAGATTGCCAAGGCCAATCGTGAACAGGTGTTGCCATGGCCTCTTCATGTTCGTTCTGCAAGGCGTCGTCACATTAGCCACGACTATATATTTTTGCTTTTAGGCCTCCAAATCGTGAAAGGCAGCAATTGTGAACAGGGTTTCATGGGCAGCTTTGACATTAAGGTGCCCCATTTCTTCACGATGCAGCTTTGCTTTCTTTTTACGCCCAAAGCCTTGTTTCCAAAAATGCTTTTCGGTACCAATGGAGTGACGAAGCAACTTAGGAGATTAGCGCCCGTTGTGGGATGTCTTAACTATGGGTTGGTTCTTAAACAAAAGTATAGAGGCGCACACACATTTTTTGGGGGAAAGCGATAAAAAGCGCTATATTACTGAACCGTTATACACTAAAACTCCTTACAGGACGGTCTACAAATTTCTTCTGCCTTGAGTCGATCCTTGTAAGCTTTCTTGCTGCTTTTCCTCTTGCCGTCGGCGCCAGCCTCTTCCGCTCAGATTGTCTAGCGCCGGAGCCATCTCGTACTCGCAGCGGACGTGCCATGTACGGCCGTGTGGTGTCTATGGGGAGGCTCGCTTTTGTTCCCCGCATGTAAGGAGATACCCTTCGCATTCGAGACCACTTCTGAATGGCGCCGCGGTTCCTCGCCAGGCTGCATCTCGTGACGCGTGGGGAGAAGACAGCCGAGCGATGAGTTTGTATCTGGCTTTCTTTCCATACTCCTTTACACTCGTGTCTCTCCCATTTCTGCGTCTGTCGTTTCCGTGCTCGAAGCCACGAATCCATTCCTCCGGTGAAACGCTTGTTCGTATCAGGAAAAGGAGCCACCTCCACTGGACTCAGGGATAGATATGAGCAACAGATGGGGTCACTAATATGACTGAAGCGATGACGCGGGCAACGAACATTGCAACATCGAATCTGGGAGACGACAAGCATCCTTTAACCATCCTCATCACCCTGCTTCCCTCTATAAGGTCGGGAGGCAAAATCAACTGCAGTGTACGGCGTTCTTGAGGCTATTGTAATATTAGCGGGATGAAAGTGACAGATGCAGTAAGGTGGTTCGCGGCAGGCTGGAGCAGCAACCTCTAGGTTGTGGTCCACACCATTAGTGCCATGCGATGATATGAAGGGTGCACACAATGTGCGAGGCGCTGCCCACATGGCGGCCGCAATGCATCGGCATCGGTACGCAGGCGCTAAACCCGTATGCGCTGCCCAAGTTACGCATCTGCTGAAGCCTGAATCAGAAATTTTGAGACAAAGGACAGCCTTCAAAGAGGTGTCTTTCTTAGCGAATATTGGTCACAAAAAAAAGAGTAACGTGGAATTCAGAACCAGCACCAATGAATGATGGCTTAGAGGAAACTGAGAGCAAGAATTCGACTTGGCTAAGCGCGTGTGGTGCATAAAATATGTACCTGGTGGTCTATGAAAGAAACAGAGTGCGCGCGATAGAGCTCGAAACGCAGAGTCGAGACCGAAGGAGAGTCGTTACCGACGCCGAACGAATGCATATTGGTCGTTAAAGGGACACTGAACAACAACTGAAGTTGGTCTCTTTTGATATATTAACTACCGCATTCTGAAGACAAAAAGGCTGCTTTCACTTAAAATTGAGTTTCTAATACCTAGAAAAGAGCAAGAAATAAAATACAGTTGTAGCGTTCACCAGCCGATCTCGCAAGTATAGTGCCTGCGTCGACGCAGTTTATTGGGTGCAGATTCAAGAGGCTGGGATACACAGACGTTCAAAGATACCGGTGATCGCGGATTCCTTTTCGGTGCAGACGTCACGCGTTTGAATGTAGTAGCGGGAAGATATGGTGGAGTGGTGCACAGTGGCCTTTTAGAAGGTGCGCTGTAGTGGATTAATGCGACTGAAGAAAAATCGAGAGCCAGGAGAACGGTTACTGCATTTTTTATTCATTTTTTGGGGCTATCCGATAACTTCCACATCGTCTAAACAGCAGAAATTTGATCATTGCAAAACACTGTTCTTCGCTTTTTACCACGTATGAGTCTCCGTCTTGATTCACGCAGTGGAGTTTGAGGTGACCTTCACACGAAATAGACTGGCTTCGAGGCTGGGTTTCACAGCTGGGGTGATGAAAGTGCTCAGCAAACAAGAGCTTGATTACCAGATTCCAGTCGTTCTCAGTAAGCCATCATTAAGTGTCACGTTTTATCTCCCTAAGAACACATTTAAAAAAGACATCAAAAGGCTACTAATCAGCACTGACTCAATATAATCTCAGTTTTTTACTTAGCGAAGCGTATCTTGTTGTGCCAAGTTGCTTGTGTGTGTGTTTTTTCTCTAGTGACCTCATGCCATGTTTATCCACTACCTTTGATTTATGGTGCACTTCCTTTGTATCAAAAGTAATAATTTTTACGGTAATACTGTCGTTTGATGCAAATGTATTTCGTTCACTATCATACTATGTTAATATTTATTATTTGTGTTGCTCACTGCTGTATCGACTGTTCTGGGGAACTGTGACCTAGTCAAGCTTTACCGCCTTTTGTCACAGTTCGCTCTTTCATCTTTGAGGGAAAATAAACCTCAACCTCAACCTCAACATGTGCGTACGTGTGGTGTCGAAATTCTGTCGGTCCAGACGGAAGCCGGGGTGTCAACAAGCGTGGCGAAGCCGCTCGCAAGTCTGGTTAAATGAGATTGTGTAGCGAGCGATATTTTCCTTGTGCAGGGCTCCTGGGTCGGCACGTGCCGAACGGAAGCCGCGCTTTTTTTTCTTTTTCCCTTTCGGTTGCTCACTGCTCTGGGGGCATCTCGGGGGGGGATGTTTGGCGAGATAGGCCGCTGCCGGAGCATCGAGGCACGTGTCGCTCGCTGACAGGGGCGGTGCTAACCCCTTCACCCTCTCTGCGCCGCATCGTACGATTCCCTCGTGGGAGAAATGGCCGCGGAGAACTCTGATCACGCCAATGCGGCGCATTTATTTGCGCTCTTCAGACTGGCTTACACGCTCGCCGGAGTTTGGCTGCTCAGTGTCGCGTTGCCATGGCGGTGAAATGCGAGAGCCCCTGCGCTAAGTGATCTCAGTGCGCGTGAAGGAACCTCACGCGGTATAAATTAATTCGGAGCTTTGTGGTACGGTCTCCCACATAGCTGAGGTTTCGCGTTTCCGTATTTGTTTTTTTTTCAGAAAAATTCGCAGTTTCTCGAAGGTTATTTTTTTTTAGAAATTCGGGGAATATCGGCGCTTTTTTGTGTTTTAAGGGATATTCGCTTAACACCCTTTGACGAGCTAGTTGGTTCATGACCTTTGAAAAACGACTGTGCTCTTAAAGGACGAAGACGGAGACCGAACAAGCACGACAAGCCGTCTTCGTCCCCCAAGCGCACAGTTGTTTTTCAGAGTTTCGCAGTTTTTTCGAGTTTTATGCATCATGTTCCTAACTTCAAGTAGCAGTCTTGTGGTGTGCAAATATGCTGTGCCACTCAAAGAGCTTGCTAAGCAAGTGCAACATAGGAATCGCGTGCTATTTGCAATATAATACCCTCGTAATACAAATGACCGTAATTTTTTATGGCTGTGACAGAAAATGCAGCGCGTGTCGGTACGAAACATCGAGAATGCTCTTTCGACGTTCGCACATGGAACGCTATATGCATATTCATTGGGAAAACGAAACGACAGCTCAAACATGGATACGCCTGAACCGTACTGTTTCAGCAACTTCGCTTCTGGAAAGACGTCCATTAACGGGTTAGTCGCGGAGTAGACGTGCTTCTTAGGACTCTTTGGCCGAAGGGTCAAAGGTGGTGTACTTACACGAATGTAACTACATGTAGCCGGGGTGCGATGCTCGAAGGCCATCTGCTATAATATTAACCCTCTTATACCTCGTAGCATATCTTACAGAACCATTAACCACTGAAATGCTAGCTATAATATGCATCTAAGAATCAGTGATCTTCCCAGGCAAGAACCCTTAAAGACGGTGTGAAATTCCCGAATTGGGAAAACTGCTTCCGGCTAATGTTTTTATCCGGAAGCTAATGTTTTTATCCGGACAGCCTTACGCACTGCCCACATCTGCTTTTGACACACACACACACACACACACACACACACACACACACACACACACACACACACACACACACACACACACACACACACACACACACACACACACACACACACACACACACACACACACACACACACACACACACACACACACACACACACACACACACACACACACACACACACACACACACACACACACACACACACACACACACACACACACACACACACACACACACACACACACACACACACACACACACACACACACACACACACACACACACACACACACACACACACACACACACACACACACACACACACACACACACACACACACACACACACACACACACACACACACACACACACACACACACACACACACACACACACACACACACACACACACACACACACACACACACACACACACACACACACACACACACACACACACACACACACACACACACACACACACACACACACACACACACACACACACACACACACACACACACACACACACACACACACACACACACACACACACACACACACACACACACACACACACACACACACACACACACACACACACACACGCACACACGCACGCACGCACGCACGCACGCACGCACGCACGCACGCACGCACGCACACAAGCACACACACGTACGCACACACGCACTTATTGATGGAATATAGACAACTAATTTTGTGGCATGCGGAAGACACTCCTACGCATGAGTCACCATGTGATATTCGCCTACGACCACTAAATTTATAATCAAATTTTTTCTGCAATGATGTTTCGGTTTCGGTTTCAACGGCCGATAGATGGCTGTGACTTCATAGAGTGCGTTTGTGTCACGTGAGGCATGAAAAAACGCCCATATAATCTCTGCTTCATCGTTTTAATTCACTACAGTGCCGAAGCCAATCTTCCTCAAGAGCCGCAATGACAACGAATGTGGAAGCAGCGAGTATACTGCATTTTTTTTTCATGTCTCACGTGACATGTAAGCAGATGGTGACGTCACAGTCCTCATTCGGCTGTTGAAACCGAAACCGAAAGAGGAGGATAAATAAATGTGAGTATAAATTATTTAGCGGTCGTAGAATATCAGGTGGTAATCCATGTACAATAATGCCTTATGCTTCATTACAAAACAAGAAAACGCGCAGCCAATAGCTAGGTGTCTATACTCTTGTAAGCGCCGCCACATTAGTCCTGAGACTTTGAGAGATATTCGCTGGTGAACACTGGACTGATTTTACAATATTGTTATAGCCGACGCTTCCGAGCCCAACTACCAATGCTAGAAACCACAACCAGATATGAAAGACTAAAAACTCTTTACCTCATTATCAATAATTATCTTAAAATAAATAAATCAGATTACTTTGAGATCAAAACTAATGAAACATCAAGGCATCGTCATAGTAAGTTTATTCCATTACCGACTAGAAAAAAATTATTATTTCAAGTATAGTTATTTCCCCCGAACTTGTAAAGACTGGAACTTTCTTCCAGATTCTAGCTGTTGTTCGGTCGTCATCATTAGATGAATTTCTGCGCCACTTAGAAAATTTCATTTTGGCACTAGCACTGGGCGATGAGGTCAGATTGCTGCGGTATAAGATGGCTGTTGTCTTGATTTCTGTGAATGCATTTTTGGTTTTGTTTGTGTGTGTATTTCAGTGACGATTTTTTTGTTAACTAATGTGTAACTATGGTTTTCAACATGTTCTGTATTACTTATTTTGCTGTCCAGTTTTGTTTTGTTTTCCACTCCTGTTATAGCCCATTAAGGAGGCTGACAGTATTAATAAATGAAATGAAATGAATACACTCGCCAGCATTTGAAGAAACACATTATGTTTCGGGGACGTTTCAGTGGATTGTAATGTACCACATACACACAGTAAACAGGCATTAATAAACTCGCTGTCAGAACACGTTAACCTGCATTTCTCCTTCCAAACACGTTAGCGCAGGGCCACGTTTTGCAATGGTTGGTACTGGAGCACAATTGCAATAACTCAATTTCATCTCAAAATAAAGCATTCAGAATTTCGCGACGCTACCAGGGTCATAGTTCTCCCTCAGCACATAGGACTATTTGCATACAAATCTTTTTTCAGGTCACAGTTCAAGATGTACCTTGTTAATGCACTTCAACCACTTCATAGTATACGGAGCGACCAGGTTCTGCCATTCTTCATATTCTTACAGTGCCCCCGTTCTAGCTTTGTAAGCGGAACCCGGCTTATAGGAACTCTGACTTGAACTATGTACTGCCAAACTTTGGTGAGCTTTACCATTGTTCAGTAAACTGCGCGCCCTGTCGACACGCCTATATCTCGCCGCATTGCGTTCATTACAGCATTCAAGGCCACGGGCATGTGCTGCCACATTTACCACTGCTTTTCCTTTTTTTTTCTCGTGCAGTCATGGCACTAAAGAACTACATCCACATTTTGAGGATCAGTTACCAGTCATCTTTCACTGTGTCTTTGCATGGCTGGCACATGCCCCCCCCCCCCCCCACCCCCAGGCCAGGAGGGAAGCAAACATCCGCCTAGACAAAAACAACGATCGTATCCAAAATGAGCTCTAACATGGACATGCAGAGCTAAACCCCAACGCGCCACTGTACAGTATGCGTCAGCCTTGTGTGTTGTGCTCGCGCTTCCATCCTGCTGTGGAATTCGGCGAAGTGGGGCATGGGGAGGATTCCATGAAGACCACCGCGAGGGTGGGTGAGCCCTCTGGGGGAGACGTGACTGCAGGACTGCCAGAGGGAACCACAATAGCGTCCCCATGTGTTCGAACAGGAATGCCGGAAGCAGCGACGATAGCGTCCCCACGTGTTCAACAGGAATGCCAGCGACTACCATAAGCATATTCACTCCGGTCCTCGCCACGACGAAGTGCGGTATCAGTGTGGTCCCCTTCAGTCACGCTGGATTTGAACAATTGCCCGAGTGCCGCACCTGCGACAGAGCCTCCGCGTTCTGGTCACCAGTACAAGCTCTTTCGACACCTGCGGGGAGACAGCCTGCATTCCTGTGTCATGCAGGTGCCCTCCGGACGACGTGCGCGGCCACCTGGAAGCCGCGGGGACGACAACGTGACCGAGTCCTGTTCCCTTTCCCTCGACCGAGCTGCGAAGAAACATCAGGACCGCCCTGCCAAGGGTGGTACCATCAGTGCCATCGTGTGATTGGACATCATTCTTTGAACTGTATTCCCCAGCAAGGGATCTGGGGAATACGAAGAGTATTTAAGGAGCTGCTGGTTTTATGAGAGAGGAGAGCCCCCCCTCCTTCTTGAGAGGAATCAGAGACTCCCGACTCCTAAGAAGCTCTCTTTACTGAGAAGCACTCTCAGCGGCCCGTACTTGTACGTAATGTAAATAGTCCTTGTATAAAGTTTTCCAAGTTTTCTTCCTCCGATAGTCCTCGTCTCTTCTCCGGCCCAGTCACGCTACCTGAATCCCAACAACTCGATGGCAGCTGTGGGACGTCCACGTGAAGTTACCGGCTCCAACGGACTTCGGCAGCTACGGGACTGACAGGCGTCAGCTATACCTTGGCAGGGTGAGTGCCCAATGTCTTCCGTTCATTTCGCCAGACCCTACTAGCACAGGCAGATGCTAGGTGCGGATTCCTGTTGTCTGGGAAACTGATTTAGGGAAACTGCTTTGTTCACTTCAATCTAGGACTTTTGTTTTAGTGGGCTTGCTAACGCATGGTGGAACTCACGATGGAGAAGTTAAAAGTGCAGAAGCTGCTCGAAATTTGCCAGGAGCTGGGGATTTCGCTAAGTTCTGCGAAAAGAAAAAAGAAATTCTCGAGGTTACGCGGCAGGAGGAGGTGACTACTGAGGAGGTCGACGAGGCTTGGGAAACGATTGTTGGACGCAAAGAAGATAAGAAAAGACGGGAGTTGTGCGAGCAGAAAGAAAAAGAAGAGCTTCGGTTAGCTCAAGAGAGACGCGAGGTCTGTGAGGCAGAAGAAAAAGCGAGATAACATGCTCGAAAAATGAAGGAGCTCGAGATCGCGTCGAACGAAGGGAATATGGCGCGTCTTAGCCCTGTAGCTTCAGTAGAGGAGCAAAGGAGACAGAGATTGCAGGATCTCGTCTCACCATACCGCGTAGGAGGCGATATTGCACTCTTTTTGGTAAATTTCGAAAGCGCATGCGGGAAGGTCCACATTGACAAGAGCGCTTGGTCTGAGAAGTTACTTACTCTGCTTCCGTGCGAGGCGGCCGAAGTGGTGTCTCGCCTCTCACGGGAAGAGTGTGATGACTACGAGAAGGTAAAGAGCATACTGCTTAGAAAGTACCGGCTTTCTGCTGAAGCCTTTAGGCAGCGATTCAAGCAGGCAAAGAAAGGCAGAGAGTCGCATACTGACTTCGCGTACCGGCTTAAAGTCAACTTAAACGAGTGGCTCAAGACCGCTGAGGTGCACGGAAGTCATGACAAGGTACTGGAGTGCATCGCACTAGAGCAGTACTATAGCGCGATTCCAGAAGATCTGAGGATATGGCTGCAAGATAGGCTAACAGATATAGACCTGGACAAAGCAGCACAGCTCGCAGACGAGTATTACGTTCGCCGAAACCTCCAAAGCAAGGCAGGCTACGATAACAGGTTAGGAAAGGGAGAAACCTATTTAAAGAGAATCCCCGACCGAAGGGTGCCACCAGCACGCCGAGATCGCCGAACAGAGGAAGCGGGATCAAAAGGAGGAGGTAACGCAAACAAGATGGAGTCACCCAAATCTGCCGATTCGCGAAACAGCAGGCACTTGTAGCTCGCGCGTATGAAGCGCGAAAGCCGATTGTCTGCTATACTTGCAACAAGGAGGCTCACATCTCAGTGAACTGCAAACAGCAAAAGATGGCGTTCGCGTGCATGCGAGAGTCGGAGGAAAACCTTAAATTGCTGGAGCCGTACATGCGGGACGTGGTTATAAATGGCAAAAAATTCAGGGCACTGCGGGATTCAGCGGCTACCAAGGATGTTGCTCACCCGTCCTGTGTTTCCTCCACGGAATACACCGGCGAATGCGCCTGGATTAAGCAGGTCGCCGAAGAACAGAGTGCATGCTTGCCTATAGCGAAGGTGACTCTAGAGGGGACTTCTGGCAAGCTAGACACAGAGCGGCAGTTAGCGCAAAATTGCCGACACACTTGCCCTACCTGTTTTGAACAAAGCCGAGCAGCTGCTGAGAGAGAAAAGTCTCTCTTTCATCTCGGGCTTGGCTTGCATGACGCTAACACGTCCTCGAGCGCGAAAGCTCGCAAAGAAACTCGACTGCGCTCGGATAAATGAGCAGGCACCGAACCACTCTCCCGACCGGCCGGCAGATCTTTGCAGAACAACTGATCCGTCTAAACCGCATGAGTACGACCATGAAGGTGTTCCCGAACAAGCGGTAGCTCATGAAATCCAAGAAACTGCCGATTCTATACAGAATGGGGCAACAGGAACCAACGCGAAGGGTTCGACATTAACACCTGCTTCGACTTGTGGGAGGAGTTGACTAAGGTTGATAGGAAAGCACTTATTGCAGAGCAGAGAAACGACCCATCTTTAAGAGCTCTAAGCAGTAAGGTTAGCGAGGGAGTTGTCAGAAAGAACATCAGCTTTCATGACAAATCAGGGACGTCAGTACCGGAAATATTGCGATTCAAAGGGACGCGCATATGAGCAACTCCTAGTGCTGAGAAGTACCGGCGGCAGCTTCTAGAGCTAGCACACGGAAATGCATGGGCGGGGCCACCTGGGCATAAAGAAAACAAAAGCTAGATTAGCCCTCGAATATTACTGGCCTCGCTGCTGGAAAGATGTGGAACAGCTTGTTAGATCTTGCGACACAGCCAGCAGGTCGGCAAGTCGACGGATAAATGGAAAGCACCCATGACACTAGATCCCATAATTACAGAGCCCTTTCGGCGTCTTGTAATAGATACTGTCGGCCCACTGCCAGCGTCCAACTCTGGCTGTCGCTACATTCTCCACCTCACTGTGCGTGGCAACCGAATTTCCCGAGGCCATTCCGTGGAAAGAGCTAAGTTCTGCATGTGTTGTAGACGCCCTTTTGTCAATTTTCTCTCGCGTGGGGTTCCCTGCAGAGATACAAAGCGATAACGGGAGCGTGTTCACAAGCTGCTTGACAACAACGTTCTTTAAACGGTGTGGGATTAAAATAATCCGCAGTTCCATTCACCACCCTCAGTCAAATCCAGTCGAGCGTATGCACTCAGTGCTAAAGCGGATACTTAGGTCTCTGTGTTTTGAGAATAAGGGAGATTGGGAAGGCTGCATTCCAGCAGCACTCTTTGCAATGAGATTCCCCCCCCCCCCCCCCCCCCCCGAAAACACAGGATTTAGCCCTGCTGAACTAGTCTACGGGCATGACTTGAGGAACCCATTTGCGCATGCTAAGGGAGTCATGAGAGGTTACGGAGAGGATCTTTGTCTTGTGGAATACGTCCTGAAACTACTGGAAAGACTTGCGGATACCAGAGACCTCGTGGAGCAAATGTCAGAGCAGCGCAGTCACTGTCTAAAGTGCACTAAGACAAATCGGCACGCAAGCGCACCTTTAACCTGGTGACCAGGTGATGTTGCTGCGTCCGTCAAAAAGGAACAAGCTTGAGGTGCAATGGGAAAGGCCAAGCTAAGGTGGTGTCCAAGCATTTGGACACCAACTATGAGGTCAAATTTAAGAACAAACACAATCGGATAATCCACAGTAATATGATGAAGCCTTATGTGCAGCGTCAGGCCATGGTTAACATGGCGCTGAACATGCCAGAGGAAGAGATCTCAGACATACCTTATGTCATACATGAGGACGAGCAGGCAGGGAATGAGCTGCTAAATTCAATCGACAAAGAGCCAGGTTTGTCGGAAAATCAACGAGGAGACATGAAAAACTTCGTCCGCGACTTTGATGCGGTATTTCAAACAAGCCAGGAAAAGCAACCCTCGTCGAACACGACATTCAGCTGTCCAGCGAACAGCCAAATCAAGTCACCTATTCCCGTACCGCGTGCCCTCTAAGCCCCAACCTGATTTCATTTAGC
This sequence comes from Amblyomma americanum, assembly GCF_052857255.1. Lineage (NCBI taxonomy): Eukaryota > Metazoa > Arthropoda > Arachnida > Ixodida > Ixodidae > Amblyomma > Amblyomma americanum. The sequence continues at coordinate 365,930,709 of NC_135497.1, forward strand.
GATTTTTTTTTCCTATCCAAGTGCGCCTGGAGCGGGAGCACACGCCTTGGACAGGTGCCCTGTCAATACTACTTGCCGGAGACACCATGTGTTCAATCAGGCAAAACATTTGATCTCTTCAAGTTTTAGTTGAAGTTTTTTTGCTAAGTGCAGTTTTGGCCCTGAGTTTTGGTCTGGCGGGATGAGCGGGTTCTGAGGGCACGTGCTTTTTCCAGGTGTGGTTTGGCGTCTGTGATCCCCTTTGGCTAGCATTGCAGAGAATTTCCCAAAACGGCCATCTGACGAGGGGAAGCGATGCCGAGCTTCGGCACTGAAGGTCATCAGAAGACTCCCAAAGAGCACCTGGTTCCTGGCACGCCCAGTCAGCCGAGCTACGTGCGAGCAGTTCATCTTCCGGGCGCAATATCTCGCGGCGGGGGTGCTGTTGTGCTCGCGCTTCCTTCCTGTTGTGGAATTCGGCGAAGTGGGGCATGGGGAGGATTCCATGAAGACCACCGCGAGGGTGGGTGAGCCCTCTGGGGGAGACGTGACTGCAGGACTGCCAGAGGGAACGACGACAATAGCGTCCCCACGTGTTCGTTCGAACAGGAATGCTAGTGACGACCATAAGCGTATTCGCTCCGGTCCTCACCACGACGAAGTGCGGTATCAGTGTGGTCCCCTTCAGTCACGCTGGATTTGAACAATTGCCCGAGTGCCGCACGTGCGACAGAGCCTCCGCGTTCTGGTCACCAGTAAAAGCTCTTTCGACACCTGCGGGGAGACAGCCTGCATTCCTGTTTCATGCAGGTGCCCTCCGGACGCACGTGCGCGGCCACCTGGAAGCCGCGGGGACGACAACGTGACCCCTGTTCCCTTTCCCTCGACCGAGCTGCGAAGAAACATCAGGACCGCTCTGCCGGGGGTGGTACCATCAGTGCCATCATGTGATTGGACATCATTCTTCGAACTGTATTCCCTAGCTAGGGAACTGGAGAATACGAAGAGTATTTAAGGAGCTGCTGGTTTGATGCCAGAGGAGAGCACCCCCCTCCCCTTCTTGAGAGGTATCAGTGACATCCGACTCCTAAGAAGCTCTCTTTACTGAGAAGCACTCTCAGTTGCCCGTACTTGTACATAATGTAAATAGTCCTTGTATAAAGTTTTCCAAGTTTTCTTCCTCCGATCGTCCTCGTCTCTTCTCCGGCCCAGTCACGCTACCTGAATCCCAACAGTGTGCACTGCCCTGTAAACAGAGACACGTCGCCGCATCTGCTAGGTTGTATACACCACACTTTTCAGGAAGTTGTGCCATAAAAACCTGCAAGCGCTGTCGGCAAGATAACTTTCCCCGCAGACCATGGGCTACTGTATTGCTTTTGGATGTCTATTGCGCACTGCTCGAGCGCTCTACACAAGGGTGACGCAGACTGTACCAGTGGGAGGCGACGCCTACCGGCGGCATCCTGTGAGACCAAGAGGCGCTGTAGTCTCCATCGCCAAAACGCTGGTGGAAGCTACTGGAGTCGTGGACTGAGGACCCCACCCACAATCCGTCCCGGGTCTCCTTTTTTGAAATAAAAATTTATTCTCTCCCTCTCTCTCAGTTGTCGCAAAGAAACTGCTTCCACACCTTCCTGGATGGATGGAATTTAGGATTGAGCGTCCCCTTGGAAATGGCGTGATGGCAGTTGCCACCATGCCTAGCTTTTTTCCTTTAGTTTTGTTTAACTGTGTTGTAAGCCATTAAAATTCGCTTTTTTTTAAAAATACTCCTTCCTACACTTTTAACCTTATGTCACCTCTCTGCTTTTGAGCCACCAATCTTGCAGTCGCTTTTTTGCTAATTTCCACCTCAGATTTATTTACATTACTAATGTTATCTCTAAACCCTAAGGCCTCAGGAAGAGTGTCTGCGCCTGAATCAAAATCGGGATGGATACCATGACATTTGAGCATGAGGTGTTCTATTGTTTCTACGGATTTACCATACACAGGCCGTGATTGGTTTATGGGGGGTTAACGTCCTAAAGCGACTCACGCTATGAGGGACGCCGTAGTGAAGGCCTCCGGAAATTTCGACCACCTGGGATTCTTTAACGTGCACTGACATCGCCAGTACACGGGCCTCTAGAATTTATCCTTCATAGAAATTTTACAGTCGCGGCAGGTGTCGAATCCACGCATTTCGGGTCAGCAGCCGAGCGCCATAACCACTCAGCCAGCACGGCGGCTTACATACAGCACGTGTCATCTTCATCGTTAAATTTCTTTTTATAGCTGCGCGTTCTAAGACATCCTGACCTAGCTTCAAAGAGTAGGGCACTGCCTCTTGAGTTACAAAAATTTTCCTTCCTGATGCGCCTTTTGCAGTATCGATATAGTTCTACACTATGCTTCTTTTCCATTGAGTCTATCCAATTTTTACGTTCCGCGTTTTTAACCTGTAGTTTACAGCTCTTTCTTTCTCCTTCCTCGTCTCTGGAAAACTTACTGGCCAGCTTTCTAGTTCTTTTCCGCCACTGTGAGTCAACGTTCTTTCTGTATAGGTATTTAAATACCTTAGCTGCCCACCTGTTATCGTCCAATTTCCTCAGTCATTCTTCGTATAGTATTTTACTCTGAGCTTCCCCTGCTTCGAACGAAGCCCAGCCATATCCCCCTGTACTGCCTCGTTTGTGGTTTTGATAATCTTCCAACAGCTCTCTGATGTACTTCTAATCGCGACTGAACTTCTGCCCTTAAGCACAAAACGACATTCCCGAGAGTAAGCCACGGCACCATTATTCCTTTCCAAATACCTCTGAGGACTTCATACCTGTTGTGCCCCCACATTGCCCTATGTTTCCTTATCCCGGCATCTCTTCGCCCTTTTGCTATGAGAGACTGTTCGTGCTTTTCCGTGTACATCTGCCCTTCGTTTACCCATACCCCGAGATATTTGTATTCGGCCACTCAGGGTATTTCATGGCCTTGTATTGTAAGCTCCTGATAAATTGTACCGTTGAAAACCATCACACCTGACTTAGTTGCGCTAAAACTGAAACCTAGAATGTCTCCTTCGTCTCCACAGCAATAAACCAGAGTTTGAAAATCTTCCTGGCCATCTGATAACAGTACCTTTTAGTTCCTTATAGCATTCTTTACTGCCCTCTTGCGGCCAAGCCTATTGCGGCAAGGATGGTCGCGGACGACGGCGCAAGACAGCGATTGTCTCGTGGGAAGCGGGGTAAGGAGTGAATTGCGGCCCAGCGGCATAGGCGCCTAAGCGGTGCTTTTGTGAGGCTGCATGCATAGACCGCTGTTGTCGCCGTTTTGTGGCACCCCTTCTGTGGCCAGTCGCAAATGTGGGCGCTACCTCTCTGCTTGGTACGCTGCTTGCCCTCCTACTTGAGGCAGTATACAGCCATTCTTGGAGGGACCACCACCGAGGCGGCGTGGCTGTAAAACGCGCGCCAGAAAAAAAGGGAGAGTTGTTCACCGTGGTTTTATGGTGCCACTGTGTTCGGCTGGAATCAGGACACGCCGCCGCGTGCGTCATTTCGGAGTGGCCGGCTCTTCGAAATACGGTGCGGGCTCTGGCGGTGATATGCCAGTGCTGAGAGGCCCCATCAGCGGGTGCAGCGACTTTATACGGTCTGGCCTAAGCTTCTCGTCTGAGAACACGCAAGGAAATATATCGACCAATTTCCATTGTTCTCCTTAGTATATATGTGCAGTCACATGAAGTTTATGAGGTTGTTCGCGGCAAGCAGTGCAAACTCGGGCAGGAACGACTTTTGAAATGCCGTTACTGATTCGCTTGCCTTTGAAAAGAGCCATCTCACATGGCGCAGTGTTGCATAGGAATTTTTTTTGCAGTGCTCGTGAAGTCTATACGAACAACACAGGCATCAGTGACATGATGTTCTGTCACGTAAATGGGTGATGCGTGTGTTTGGCGCAAAGTATAGCGGGGGAGTAGGCTATTATTACACGTGATTTTGAACAGACCGAGTACGTGATTATCACAAGACGAGGCTAGCCGCCCGAGCGTTGAGTGTCAACTATCGATTTTATTTCCTCTGTGCAATATATATATATATATATATATATATTATATATATATATATATATATATTATATATATATATATATATATATATATATATTATATATATAAATATATATATATATATATATATATATATATATATATATATATGTATGTAAAGAAATATAGGACAAACAACAGTAATATTAACGAATAAACAAAATAAACAAGATACTCCCCTTCCTCCTTCCGCCCGGTCTCTGATCAATGCTACAACTAGCTTCTTTCCGCAGGAAGAGCTAGTGACTCTGCTCTGACGCATGTCGCTCCCTTATGTGCGACGCGGGCCTCGAAGACCTCTCAAAGTGCGCACGTAAATTCAAGAAATGCCGAAGACTTTTTAAACTGCTGACCGCTGCAGCACGTGCAACAGTGCGCATCTAAATTACTGCTCCTCAGGAAATTCGCTGCATGCGCATGTCCTCGGAGGCATTAATTTACGTATAGAAACCTTTGGCCAACGTACTTGATAGACACGAGAGCATGAGAGCGGTTGTTCGTACACCTCTCCATTTTGGGCCTTCCCAGAATTTTCCCACGTTTCTTTCTTTCTTGATCCCTATTGACAGCCCTGTACAGGTCGTACAACATGTCTGGTGCTGAAAAACCACGCCTACACTCACCCCTTTTCCTACATTCTTTAGGGCGACCCACGGAAATACGCGATGCTGATCACTGGCTTCACTGTCTCAACAAGCAGTCCGACGCCACCGAAATTCGCCCAGAATCCAATTCGCGCAATGGGTGTTCTGAAAAACCGGTGAATGACGGTATGAACTGAGCTGCTCCTCGAAGCTCGGTCGTAGCTTGGGGCAACAGGACCTCTTGAGTGAGTTCCTGTGCACACCCAAGGCAATGGCAGGCTTCACGAGTTTTTTGTATCCTGAGCTGTGCGGTAAAGAGGCCTTCCTGCGACTTTCGCGCATAATCCGAACACAGATGGTGCTCTGTCAGAGCGAGCAAAGTGTCAGAAACCCAAGCTGGGGATTATCGGTGTCTTCTTAGTGTGTGTGTGTGAGGACGGACTGCAACAAAAATTTCCAAAATGATGTCTGACCAATCGCTTTGTCACCAGATTTGAACATCACCTAGTAATCAACTACATTGCTAAATAGCACCATCATTCCCCATATAAATGGAGTAATTGCGATGTCGCATTTCTGCCACCTCCACGAACTGCCAGCGACACCTCTTCCTTTACCGCATTCTCCCTTTAAAAAAAATATATCCTAGATGCTTCGCCACAACACTGAAATCGATTCAGGCTGCTATATGTTGTGACGAAATTAACATGCCAATGCTGCACCCCATTCGAAAAACCCTACAGAAAATTTTTTCATAGTCACAATAAACTTTCTGTAATGTATGCCATGAACTTGTAGTAACACATAAATATTTGTAAGTAAACACAGAATTTTGTGTCGGTCAGATTAAAAGACAAAGGCAAAGCTGGAGATGCCACGAAGCCGGCAAGAGCGGGGTTTCGGACGCATACGCCTTCGGTGCTACTTGGAATTGTGTGCCGGAAAAAAAATAATAATTGCGACGAATGCAGCTTCCTTATAAAAAGCCTAGGCGGGAGAAGAAGAAATGAGAACTTCCACATCAACGCGGCTGGTTAAGTAGTTCAGCATTCTCTGGTAACCTTCATGAATGGATACTCAGAGCGCACAACGCACGGCATTAGATATCAATAAATGACCTTATCTCTTCTCTTCTTTAGCGCCAGCTGTGTCTGGAGCAGTTCAGATGCTCGTAGCATTTGAAAACATTTTGAATTGCTCGCAGCGGTTACCTCCGATAAACATGATTCGCTTGCTGTAGAACTAACTCAGAATTGAGCTTGTACGTAGATAACTTTTCCGTCGAAAAACTCTTTCGCTTACGTGTACAAGAAACCAAGACCTACTACAACGTACATATAGAAGTTTCGTGGATGGAGACACGCAAGGCCCAATATAGCACTTATGAATACCTACCGAAAAAATGTCTCGCAGTACACGGAACTGAAGCCCTACTAAGATGCCCCTTCAACAAGATAAACAGAACGGTTGACTAACGTGCAGAATCCCGATAGTATTGTTATATTGCAAGATTACATCAGAGACCCATTAAAATGGGGTGCACCAGTGATGAGTAATTAACTAACAAAGCATTCAGCACTATATGCTACCCTGACCACAAAGTATTACGACACGCATTCTAAAGACCTGCAATTCAGCCCTAAACGCATGCACTTTCATGAATTCGCGGTTGTCCCCTTCCAACTGCGCAAATTGCCCCTGCGGAGAACTGCATTTTCGACGTTGCTTTTACCGCACAGAGCTACTATTGCTTAACACGGCCACACAAGAAAATAAAGGAAACATAGACGGAATAATACAAACCGCGAGTTACCTCCCTTCGACTGTCCACTCGGTGGCCTCAAGGCGGAGCCGTAAATGACGAGTTCCACAAATGTGGGTTAATGGGAGCCCAGGGCAATGCACGGAAGCAGACTGCCCTATGGGCAAAAAAAAAAAAGAATGCGAAGAGGGAGAGTTGGTTGGAGCTAAGACGCTACGCCTTGCGTGGGCAACTTACCGGCTCCGCTTTTGGTTGTTTGGTTGGGGCGACTTTTGGTTTGGGCGACCATGTTTATGGGCACGCGTGAAGGGTTTTAGTCCCGCATGCACCACACGCGGACTGTGAAGGACACCGCAGTGGCAGACTCTTGATTGATTTAGACCTGTTGGGGTTCTGTAGCATGGGGCGCACACTGAAGGAACACAGGCGTTTTTGCATTTCGCCTCCATCGGAAGGCAGCCGCCGCAGCTGGGGCCCTAATCCG